>NW_026690925.1:0-300000 GCF_020826845.1 Diceros bicornis minor
TTTCCAGAAAAAATGAGCCCCTGGCCGAAGCAGCAGGCCCAGGCAGAGCCTTGAGCTTGAAGCCCAGTAGGTCTGTGGCCCTCAGGCCAGAGCCATGCTTTCAAGGCAGGGAAGCGGCCTGCAAGCTGAGTGGGAGTGGGGTGAGGGGAGGGAGGACAGCTGAAGCGTGTCCAGAAGGGCGGCGATGGAAGAGCTGCAGCTGGGTCAGAGGCCTGGAGGGAGGGCGGGGCCCTTCACTGAGGACCCCCCCCCCCGAGGCCAGCCCTAGGCCCCGGCGGTCGCGCATGCGCCCTTGGCCTGTGCGGTGTGTGGGGGGTTGAACCCAAGCCCGCAGGGCTCCCGGAGCGGCCAGAGAAAGAAGGGCCCATGGAGAGGTAGGCGAGGTGGGCAGGGGGCGCCACCTTACTCTCCTCAGCTCCCTGAGGGAGAGAGACAGAGACAGAGACAGAGAGAGAGATCCCTTGACCTCTGAGGTCTCTGCCTCCACCGCTGGCTGGGTGCCAACTCACGCGCCATCCACTTCCAGCCATCACCCCCACGCCTGCACCGGGGCCCGCCTCACCACAGAGAGGCCGGTTGGTTCCTGCTCACCTCTGTGCCGTCCCTTCCCGACCTGACCCCAGTGCAGGGGATAAGCTTCAGACAAGTCTTTCCATGTCCCTCTGCATGACAATAGACTTCCTCCCCTCTCCCATTCCACAGGCCCACCCTGGACATCCACCTTTGTCATTAGCTCAGGAGAGGATGCAGATGAGAATCTCTGCTATTGTGTGGGGAGACTCAGTTTCCCGGGTTTCCCCCATGGACACATGTTCTTCAGCTGGGTCTGATTTTCTCCAGTCAAGCTGTCTTGGGAAGGATTTGGCCAGCCCTAAGAACCTGAAGGGAAAGGGCGGAGGGGGGTTCTCTCTCTGCCCCCGACAGCCCCGAGCTGGATCGGTCCCTCAGACCTGGCCAGGGGCAGCCCATCCCCCGGCGCCCTTCCCCGGGGCATCCAAGGGCAGGCTCGGCGCCAGCCCCACCCCGCTCGCCACTGCCCGACCATCGTCCTCCCTCGGGGGCCTGGCAGGACAGGACCCGGCTGTGGGAGGCCTCCAGATCTCAGGCCTGGCACACCGTTTACCAGGCTGCTTCCTCCTCTGACGGGGGCCCAGCACACGCCCCAGGAGACTTGGCAGCCGCCCCAGGGCTCTATCCTCTGGAACTTGTCCCCTTGGAAGGGGCCTGGCCCAGGTGCCAGGTTCGGCTGGTCGGCCAGCCTCCTTTGGAGAAAGCAGGCAAGCCGAGCCAGGCTTGCAGTGGCCCTGGCGTGACACCTGCCACCTCAGGCAGAGGGCCTCCCGCGTGCCCTCCATGGCGGGTTTCTCCCCGGAGCCGTGGCCTGGGCACTAGGAAGGCCGGGCCTCCCCGACTCCCGGGAGGAGGGGCTAGCCCAGTTGCGCCCTGGCCCCCAAACCCTCTGGTGCCATCTGCCTGTGTCGGCACTTCTGACTCCACAGAGCCTTTCCTACATCTGGGCTGCTGCCGTGGCAAAGTGCAGGCGTGGGGTGAGGCCATGGTTTTGTCTTTCCAGGAAAAAATGAGCCCTGGCCGAAGCAGCAGGCCCAGGCAGAGCCTTGAGCTGAAGCCCAGTAGGTCTGTGGCCCTCAGGGCCAAGCCATGCTTTCAAGGCAGGGAAGCGGCTGCAAGCTGAGTGGGAGTGGGGGAGGGGAGGGAGACAGCTGAAGCCGAGTCCAGAAGGGCGGCGATGGAAGAGCTGCAGCTGGGTCAGAGCCTGGAGGGAGGGCGGGGCCTTCACTGAGGACCCCCCCCCCCCCCCGAGGCCAGCCCTAGGCCCGGCGTCGCGCATGCGCCCTTGGCCTGTGCGGTGTGTGGGGGGTTGAACCCAAGCCCGCAGGGCTCCCGGAGCGGCCAGGAGAAAGAAGGGCCCATGGAGAGGTAGGCGAGGTGGGCAGGGGGCGCCACCTTACTCTCCTCAGCTCCCTGAGGAGAGAGACAGAGACAGAGACAGAGAGAGAGATCCTGACCTCTGAGTCTCTGCCTCCACCGCTGGCTGGTGCCAACTCACGCGCCATCCCACTTCCAGCCATCACCCCCACGCCTGCCCCGGGGCCCGCCTCACCACAGAGAGGCCGGTTGGTTCCTGCTCACCTCTGTGCCGTCCCTTCCCGACCTGACCCCAGTGCAGGGATAAGCTTCAGACAAGTCTTTCCATGTCCCTCTGCATGACAATAGACTTCCTCCCCTCTCCCATTCCACAGGCCCACCCTGGACATCCACCTTTGTCATTAGCTCAGGAGAGGATGCAAGATGAGAATCTCTGCTATTGTGTGGGGAGACTCAGTTTCCCGGGTTTCCCCCATGGACACATGTTCTTCAGCTGGGTCTGATTTTCTCCAGTCAAGCTGTCTTGGGAAGGATTTGGCCAGCCCTAAGAACCTGAAGGGAAAGGGCGGAGGGGGGTTCTCTCTCTGCCCCCGACAGCCCCGAGCTGGATCGGTCCCTCAGACCTGGCCAGGGGCAGCCCATCCCCCGGCGCCCTTCCCCGGGGCATCCAAGGGCAGGCTCGGCGCCAGCCCCACCCCGCTCGCCACTGCCCGACCATCGTCCTCCCTCGGGGGGCCTGGGCAGGACAGGGACCCGGCTGTGGGAGGCCTCCAGATCTCAGGCCTGGCACACCGTTTACCAGGCTGCTTCCTCCTCTGACGGGGGCCCAGCACACGCCCCAGGAGACTTGGCAGCCGCCCCCAGGGCTCTATCCTCTGGAACTTGTCCCCTTGGAAGGGGCCTGGCCCAGGTGCCAGGTTCGGCTGGTCGGCCAGCCTCCTTTGGAGAAAGCAGGCAAGCCGAGCCAGGCTTGCAGTGGCCCTGGCGTGACACCTGCCACCTCAGGCAGAGGGCCTCCCGCGTGCCCTCCATGGCGGGTTTCTCCCCGGAGCCGTGGCCTGGGCACTAGGAAGGCCGGGCCTCCCCGACTCCCGGGAGGAGGGGCTAGCCCAGTTGCGCCCTGGCCCCCAAACCCTCTGGTGCCATCTGCCTGTGTCGGCACTTCTGACTCCACAGAGCCTTTCCTACATCTGGGCTGCCTGCCGTGGCAAAGTGCAGGCGTGGGGTGAGGCCATGGTTTTGTCTTTCCAGGAAAAAATGAGCCCCTGGCCGAAGCAGCAGGCCCAGGCAGAGCCTTGAGCTTGAAGCCCAGTAGGTCTGTGGCCCTCAGGGCCAGAGCCATGCTTTCAAGGCAGGGAAGCGGCCTGCAAGCTGAGTGGGAGTGGGGGAGGGGAGGGAGACAGCTGAAGCCGAGTCCAGAAGGGCGGCGATGGAAGAGCTGCAGCTGGGTCAGAGCCTGGAGGGAGGGCGGGGCCTTCACTGAGGACCCCCCGCCCCCCGAGGCCAGCCCTAGGCCCCGGCGGTCGCGCATGCGCCTTGGCCTGTGCGGTGTGTGGGGGGTTGAACCCAAGCCCGCAGGGCTCCCGGAGCGGCCAGAGAAAGAAGGGCCCATGGAGAGGTAGGCGAGGTGGGCAGGGGGCGCCACCTTACTCTCCTCAGCTCCCTGAGGGAGAGAGACAGAGACAGAGACAGAGAGAGAGATCCCTGACCTCTGAGTCTCTGCCTCCACCGCTGGCTGGTGCCAACTCACGCGCCATCCCACTTCCAGCCATCACCCCCACGCCTGCCCCGGGGCCCGCCTCACCACAGAGAGGCCGGTTGGTTCCTGCTCACCTCTGTGCCGTCCCTTCCCGACCTGACCCCAGTGCAGGGGATAAGCTTCAGACAAGTCTTTCCATGTCCCTCTGCATGACAATAGACTTCCTCCCCTCTCCCATTCCACAGGCCCACCCTGGACATCCACATTTGTCATTAGCTCAGGAGAGGATGCAAGATGAGAATCTCTGCTATTGTGTGGGGAGACTCAGTTTCCCGGGTTTCCCCCATGGACACATGTTCTTCAGCTGGGTCTGATTTTCTCCAGTCAAGCTGTCTTGGGAAGGATTTGGCCAGCCCTAAGAACCTGAAGGGAAAGGGCGGAGGGGGTTCTCTCTCTGCCCCCGACAGCCCCGAGCTGGATCGGTCCCTCAGACCTGGCCAGGGGCAGCCCATCCCCGGCGCCCTTCCCCGGGGCATCCAAGGGCAGGCTCGGCGCCAGCCCCACCCCGCTCGCCACTGCCCGACCATCGTCCTCCCTCGGGGGGCCTGGGCAGGACAGGGACCCGGCTGTGGGAGGCCTCCAGATCTCAGGCCTGGCACACCGTTTACCAGGCTGCTTCCTCCTCTGACGGGGGCCCAGCACACGCCCCAGGAGACTTGGCAGCCGCCCCCAGGGCTCTATCCTCTGGAACTTGTCCCCTTGGAAGGGGCCTGGCCCAGGTGCCAGGTTCGGCTGGTCGGGCCAGCCTCCTTTGGAGAAAGCAGGCAAGCCGAGCCAGGCTTGCAGTGGCCCTGGCGTGACACCTGCCACCTCAGGCAGAGGGCCTCCCGCGTGCCCTCCATGGCGGGTTTCTCCCCGGAGCCGTGGCCTGGGCACTAGGAAGGCCGGGCCTCCCCGACTCCCGGGAGGAGGGGCTAGCCCAGTTGCGCCCTGGCCCCCAAACCCTCTGGTGCCATCTGCCTGTGTCGGCACTTCTGACTCCACAGAGCCTTTCCTACATCTGGGCTGCCTGCCGTGGCAAAGTGCAGGCGTGGGGTGAGGCCATGGTTTTGTCTTTCCAGGAAAAAATGAGCCCCTGGCCGAAGCAGCAGGCCCAGGCAGAGCCTGAGCTTGAAGCCCAGTAGGTCTGTGGCCCTCAGGGCCAGAGCCATGCTTTCAAGGCAGGGAAGCGGCCTGCAAGCTGAGTGGGAGTGGGGGAGGGGAGGAGACAGCTGAAGCCGAGTCCAGAAGGGCGGCGATGGAAGAGCTGCAGCTGGGTCAGAGCCTGGAGGGAGGGCGGGGCCTTCACTGAGGACCCCCCGCCCCCCGAGGCAGCCCTAGGCCCGGCGGTCGCGCATGCGCCCTTGGCCTGTGCGGTGTGTGGGGGGTTGAACCCAAGCCCGCAGGGCTCCCGGAGCGGCCAGAGAAAGAAGGGCCCATGGAGAGGTAGGCGAGGTGGGCAGGGGGCGCCACCTTACTCTCCTCAGCTCCCTGAGGGAGAGAGACAGAGACAGAGACAGAGAGAGAGATCCCTGACCTCTGAGTCTCTGCCTCCACCGCTGGCTGGTGCCAACTCACGCGCCATCCCACTTCCAGCCATCACCCCCACGCCTGCCCCGGGGCCCGCCTCACCACAGAGAGGCCGGTTGGTTCCTGCTCACCTCTGTGCCGTCCCTTCCCGACCTGACCCCAGTGCAGGGGATAAGCTTCAGACAAGTCTTTCCATGTCCCTCTGCATGACAATAGACTTCCTCCCCTCTCCCATTCCACAGGCCCACCCTGGACATCCACCTTTGTCATTAGCTCAGGAGAGGATGCAAGATGAGAATCTCTGCTATTGTGTGGGGAGACTCAGTTTCCCGGGTTTCCCCCATGGACACATGTTCTTCAGCTGGGTCTGATTTTCTCCAGTCAAGCTGTCTTGGGAAGGATTTGGCCAGCCCTAAGAACCTGAAGGGAAAGGGCGGAGGGGGGTTCTCTCTCTGCCCCCGACAGCCCCGAGCTGGATCGGTCCCTCAGACCTGGCCAGGGGCAGCCCATCCCCCGGCGCCCTTCCCCGGGGCATCCAAGGGCAGGCTCGGCGCCAGCCCCACCCCGCTCGCCACTGCCCGACCATCGTCCTCCCTCGGGGGGCCTGGGCAGGACAGGGACCCGGCTGTGGGAGGCCTCCAGATCTCAGGCCTGGCACACCGTTTACCAGGCTGCTTCCTCCTCTGACGGGGCCCAGCACACGCCCCAGGAGACTTGGCAGCCGCCCCCAGGGCTCTATCCTCTGGAACTTGTCCCCTTGGAAGGGGCCTGGCCCAGGTGCCAGGTTCGGCTGGTCGGCCAGCCTCCTTTGGAGAAAGCAGGCAAGCCGAGCCAGGCTTGCAGTGGCCCTGGCGTGACACCTGCCACCTCAGGCAGAGGGCCTCCCGCGTGCCCTCCATGGCGGGTTTCTCCCGGAGCCGTGGCCTGGGCACTAGGAAGGCCGGGCCTCCCCGACTCCCGGGAGGAGGGGCTAGCCCAGTTGCGCCTGGCCCCCAAACCCTCTGGTGCCATCTGCCTGTCGGCACTTCTGACTCCACAGAGCCTTTCCTACATCTGGGCTGCCTGCCGTGGCAAAGTGCAGGCGTGGGGTGAGGCCATGGTTTTGTCTTTCCAGGAAAAAATGAGCCCCTGGCCGAAGCAGCAGGCCCAGGCAGAGCCTTGAGCTTGAAGCCAGTAGGTCTGTGGCCCTCAGGGCCAGAGCCATGCTTTCAAGGCAGGGAAGCGGCCTGCAAGCTGAGTGGGAGTGGGGGAGGGAGGGAGACAGCTGAAGCCGAGTCCAGAAGGGCGGCGATGGAAGAGCTGCAGCTGGGTCAGAGCCTGGAGGAGGGCGGGGCCTTCACTGAGGACCCCCCCCCCCCCCGAGGCCAGCCCTAGGCCCCGGCGGTCGCGCATGCGCCCTTGGCCTGTGCGGTGTGTGGGGGGTTGAACCCAAGCCCGCAGGGCTCCCGGAGCGGCCAGAGAAAGAAGGGCCCATGGAGAGGTAGGCGAGGTGGGCAGGGGGCGCCACCTTACTCTCCTCAGCTCCCTGAGGGAGAGAGACAGAGACAGAGACAGAGAGAGAGATCCCTGACCTCTGAGTCTCTGCCTCCACCGCTGGCTGGTGCCAACTCACGCGCCATCCCACTTCCAGCCATCACCCCCACGCCTGCCCCGGGGCCCGCCTCACCACAGAGAGGCCGGTTGGTTCCTGCTCACCTCTGTGCCGTCCTTCCCGACCTGACCCCAGTGCAGGGGATAAGCTTCAGACAAGTCTTTCCATGTCCCTCTGCATGACAATAGACTTCCTCCCCTCTCCCATTCCACAGGCCCACCCTGGACATCCACCTTTGTCATTAGCTCAGGAGAGGATGCAAGATGAGAATCTCTGCTATTGTGTGGGGAGACTCAGTTCCCGGGTTTCCCCCATGGACACATGTTCTTCAGCTGGGTCTGATTTTCTCCAGTCAAGCTGTCTTGGAAGGATTTGGCCAGCCCTAAGAACCTGAAGGGAAAGGGCGGAGGGGGGTTCTCTCTCTGCCCCCGACAGCCCCGAGCTGGATCGGTCCCTCAGACCTGGCCAGGGGCAGCCCATCCCCCGGCGCCCTTCCCCGGGGCATCCAAGGGCAGGCTCGGCGCCAGCCCCACCCCGCTCGCCACTGCCCGACCATCGTCCTCCCTCGGGGGGCCTGGGCAGGACAGGGACCCGGCTGTGGGAGGCCTCCAGATCTCAGGCCTGGCACACCGTTTACCAGGCTGCTTCCTCCTCTGACGGGGGCCCAGCACACGCCCCAGGAGACTTGGCAGCCGCCCCCAGGGCTCTATCCTCTGGAACTTGTCCCCTTGGAAGGGGCCTGGCCAGGTGCCAGGTTCGGCTGGTCGGCCAGCCTCCTTTGGAGAAAGCAGGCAAGCCGAGCCAGGCTTGCAGTGGCCCTGGCGTGACACCTGCCACCTCAGGCAGAGGGCCTCCCGCGTGCCCTCCATGGCGGGTTTCTCCCCGGAGCCGTGGCCTGGGCACTAGGAAGGCCGGGCCTCCCCGACTCCCGGGAGGAGGGGCTAGCCCAGTTGCGCCCTGGCCCCCAAACCCTCTGGTGCCATCTGCCTGTGTCGGCACTTCTGACTCCACAGAGCCTTTCCTACATCTGGGCTGCCTGCCGTGGCAAAGTGCAGGCGTGGGGTGAGGCCATGGTTTTGTCTTTCCAGGAAAAAATGAGCCCCTGGCCGAAGCAGCAGGCCCAGGCAGAGCCTTGAGCTTGAAGCCCAGTAGGTCTGTGGCCCTCAGGGCCAGAGCCATGCTTTCAAGGCAGGGAAGCGGCCTGCAAGCTGAGTGGGAGTGGGGGAGGGGAGGGAGACAGCTGAAGCCGAGTCCAGAAGGGCGGCGATGGAAGAGCTGCAGCTGGGTCAGAGCCTGGAGGGAGGGCGGGGCCTTCACTGAGGACCCCCCCCCCCCGAGGGCAGCCCTAGGCCCCGGCGGTCGCGGCATGCGCCCTTGGCCTGTGCGGTGTGTGGGGGGTTGAACCCAAGCCCGCAGGGCTCCCGGAGCGGCCAGAGAAAGAAGGGCCCATGGAGAGGTAGGCGAGGTGGGCAGGGGGCGCCACCTTACTCTCCTCAGCTCCCTGAGGGAGAGAGACAGAGACAGAGACAGAGAGAGAGATCCCTGACCTCTGAGTCTCTGCCTCCACCGCTGGCTGGTGCCAACTCACGCGCCATCCCACTTCCAGCCATCACCCCCACGCCTGCCCCGGGGCCCGCCTCACCACAGAGAGGCCGGTTGGTTCCTGCTCACCTCTGTGCCGTCCCTTCCTGACCTGACCCCAGTGCAGGGGATAAGCTTCAGACAAGTCTTTCCATGTCCCTCTGCATGACAATAGACTTCCTCCCCTCTCCCATTCCACAGGCCCACCCTGGACATCCACCTTTGTCATTAGCTCAGGAGAGGATGCAAGATGAGAATCTCTGCTATTGTGTGGGGAGACTCAGTTTTCCCGGGTTTCCCCCATGGACACATGTTCTTCAGCTGGGTCTGATTTTCTCCAGTCAAGCTGTCTTGGGAAGGATTTGGCCAGCCCTAAGAACCTGAAGGGAAAGGGCGGAGGGGGGTTCTCTCTCTGCCCCCGACAGCCCCGAGCTGGATCGGTCCCTCAGACCTGGCCAGGGGCAGCCCATCCCCGGCGCCCTTCCCGGGGCATCCAAGGGCAGGCTCGGCGCCAGCCCCACCCCGCTCGCCACTGCCCGACCATCGTCCTCCCTCGGGGGGCCTGGGCAGGACAGGGACCCGGCTGTGGGAGGCCTCCAGATCTCAGGCCTGGCACACCGTTTACCAGGCTGCTTCCTCCTCTGACGGGGGCCCAGCACACGCCCCAGGAGACTTGGCAGCCGCCCCAGGGCTCTATCCTCTGGAACTTGTCCCCTTGGAAGGGGCCTGGCCCAGGTGCCAGGTTCGGCTGGTCGGCCAGCCTCCTTTGGAGAAAGCAGGCAAGCCGAGCCAGGCTTGCAGTGGCCCTGGCGTGACACCTGCCCACCTCAGGCAGAGGGCCTCCCGCGTGCCCTCCATGGCGGGTTTCTCCCCGGAGCCGTGGCCTGGGCACTAGGAAGGCCGGGCCTCCCCGACTCCCGGGAGGAGGGGCTAGCCCAGTTGCGCCCTGGCCCCCAAACCCTCTGGTGCCATCTGCCTGTGTCGGCACTTCTGACTCCACAGAGCCTTTCCTACATCTGGGCTGCCTGCCGTGGCAAAGTGCAGGCGTGGGGTGAGGCCATGGTTTTGTCTTTCCAGGAAAAAATGAGCCCCTGGCCGAAGCAGCAGGCCCAGGCAGAGCCTTGAGCTTGAAGCCCAGTAGGTCTGTGGCCCTCAGGGCCAGAGCCATGCTTTCAAGGCAGGGAAGCGGCCTGCAAGCTGAGTGGGAGTGGGGAGGGGAGGGAGACAGCTGAAGCCGAGTCCAGAAGGGCGGCGATGGAAGAGCTGCAGCTGGGTCAGAGCCTGGAGGGGAGGGCGGGGCCTTCACTGAGGACCCCCCCCCCCCCGAGGCCAGCCCTAGGCCCCGGCGGTCGCGCATGCGCCCTTGGCCTGTGCGGTGTGTGGGGGTTGAACCCAAGCCCGCAGGGCTCCCGGAGCGGCCAGAGAAAGAAGGGCCCATGAGAGGTAGGCGAGGTGGGCAGGGGGCGCCACCTTACTCTCCTCAGCTCCCTGAGGGAGAGAGACAGAGACAGAGACAGAGAGAGAGATCCCTGACCTCTGAGTCTCTGCCTCCACCGCTGGCTGGTGCCAACTCACGCGCCATCCCACTTCCAGCCATCACCCCCACGCCTGCCCGGGGCCCGCCTCACCACAGAGAGGCCGGTGGTTCCTGCTCACCTCTGTGCCGTCCCTTCCCGACCTGACCCCAGTGCAGGGGATAAGCTTCAGACAAGTCTTTCCATGTCCCTCTGCATGACAATAGACTTCCTCCCCTCTCCCATTCCACAGGCCCACCCTGGACATCCACCTTTGTCATTAGCTCAGGAGAGGATGCAAGATGAGAATCTCTGCTATTGTGTGGGGAGACTCAGTTTCCCGGGTTTCCCCCATGGACACATGTTCTTCAGCTGGGTCTGATTTTCTCCAGTCAAGCTGTCTTGGGAAGGATTTGGCCAGCCCTAAGAACCTGAAGGGAAAGGGCGGAGGGGGGTTCTCTCTCTGCCCCCGACAGCCCCGAGCTGGATCGGTCCCTCAGACCTGGCCAGGGGCAGCCCATCCCCCGCGCCCTTCCCCGGGGCATCCAAGGGCAGGCTCGGCGCCAGCCCCACCCCGCTCGCCACTGCCCGACCATCGTCCTCCCTCGGGGGGCCTGGGCAGGACAGGGACCCGGCTGTGGGAGGCCTCCAGATCTCAGGCCTGGCACACCGTTTACCAGGCTGCTTCCTCCTCTGACGGGGGCCCAGCACACGCCCCAGGAGACTTGGCAGCCGCCCCCAGGGCTCTATCCTCTGGAACTTGTCCCCTTGGAAGGGGCCTGGCCCAGGTGCCAGGTTCGGCTGGTCGGCCAGCCTCCTTTGGAGAAAGCAGGCAAGCCGAGCCAGGCTTGCAGTGGCCCTGGCGTGACACCTGCCACCTCAGGCAGAGGGCCTCCCGCGTGCCCTCCATGGCGGGTTTCTCCCCGGAGCCGTGGCCTGGGCACTAGGAAGGCCGGGCCTCCCCGACTCCCGGGAGGAGGGGCTAGCCCAGTTGCGCCCTGGCCCCCAAACCCTCTGGTGCCATCTGCCTGTGTCGGCACTTCTGACTCCACAGAGCCTTTCCTACATCTGGGCTGCCTGCCGTGGCAAAGTGCAGGCGTGGGGTGAGGCCATGGTTTTGTCTTTCCAGGAAAAAATGAGCCCCTGGCCGAAGCAGCAGGCCAGGCAGAGCCTTGAGCTTGAAGCCCAGTAGGTCTGTGGCCCTCAGGGCCAGAGCCATGCTTTCAAGGCAGGGAAGCGGCCTGCAAGCTGAGTGGGAGTGGGGGAGGGGAGGGAGACAGCTGAAGCCGAGTCCAGAAGGCGGCGATGGAAGAGCTGCAGCTGGGTCAGAGCCTGGAGGGAGGGCGGGGCCTTCACTGAGGACCCCCCCCCCCCGAGGGCAGCCCTAGGCCCCGGCGGTCGCGCATGCGCCCTTGGCCTGTGCGGTGTGTGGGGGGTTGAACCCAGCCCGCAGGGCTCCCGGAGCGGCCAGAGAAAGAAGGGCCCATGGAGAGGTAGGCGAGGTGGGCAGGGGGCGCCACCTTACTCTCCTCAGCTCCCTGAGGGAGAGAGACAGAGACAGAGACAGAGAGAGAGATCCCTGACCTCTGAGTCTCTGCCTCCACCGCTGGCTGGTGCCAACTCACGCGCCATCCCACTTCCAGCCATCACCCCCACGCCTGCCCCGGGGCCCGCCTCACCACAGAGAGGCCGGTTGGTTCCTGCTCACCTCTGTGCCGTCCCTTCCTGACCTGACCCCAGTGCAGGGGATAAGCTTCAGACAAGTCTTTCCATGTCCCTCTGCATGACAATAGACTTCCTCCCCTCTCCCATTCCACAGGCCCACCCTGGACATCCACCTTTGTCATTAGCTCAGGAGAGGATGCAAGATGAGAATCTCTGCTATTGTGTGGGGAGACTCAGTTTCCCGGGTTTCCCCCATGGACACATGTTCTTCAGCTGGGTCTGATTTTCTCCAGTCAAGCTGTCTTGGGAAGGATTTGGCCAGCCCTAAGACCTGAAGGGAAAGGGCGGAGGGGGGTTCTCTCTCTGCCCCGACAGCCCCGAGCTGGATCGGTCCCTCAGACCTGGCCAGGGGCAGCCCATCCCCCGGCGCCCTTCCCCGGGCATCCAAGGGCAGGCTCGGCGCCAGCCCCACCCCGCTCGCCACTGCCCGACCATCGTCCTCCCTCGGGGGGGCCTGGGCAGGACAGGGACCCGGCTGTGGGAGGCCTCCAGATCTCAGGCCTGGCACACCGTTTACCAGGCTGCTTCCTCCTCTGACGGGGGCCCAGCACACGCCCCAGGAGACTTGGCAGCCGCCCCCAGGGCTCTATCCTCTGGAACTTGTCCCCTTGGAAGGGGCCTGGCCCAGGTGCCAGGTTCGGCTGGTCGGCCAGCCTCCTTTGGAGAAAGCAGGCAAGCCGAGCCAGGCTTGCAGTGGCCCTGGCGTGACACCTGCCACCTCAGGCAGAGGGCCTCCCGCGTGCCCTCCATGGCGGGTTTCTCCCCGGAGCCGTGGCCTGGGCACTAGGAAGGCCGGGCCTCCCGACTCCCGGAGGAGGGGCTAGCCCAGTTGCGCCCTGGCCCCCAAACCCTCTGGTGCCATCTGCCTGTGTCGGCACTTCTGACTCCACAGAGCCTTTCCTACATCTGGGCTGCCTGCCGTGGCAAAGTGCAGGCGTGGGGTGAGGCCATGGTTTTGTCTTTCCAGGAAAAAATGAGCCCCTGGCCGAAGCAGCAGGGCCCAGGCAGAGCCTTGAGCTTGAAGCCAGTAGGTCTGTGGCCCTCAGGGCCAGAGCCATGCTTTCAAGGCAGGGAAGCGGCCTGCAAGCTGAGTGGGAGTGGGGGAGGGGAGGGAGACAGCTGAAGCCGAGTCCAGAAGGGCGGCGATGGAAGAGCTGCAGCTGGTCAGAGCCTGGAGGGAGGGCGGGGCCTTCACTGAGGACCCCCCGCCCCCCGAGGCCAGCCCTAGGCCCCCGGCGGTCGCGCATGCGCCCTTGGCCTGTGCGGTGTGTGGGGGGTTGAACCCAAGCCCGCAGGGCTCCCGGAGCGGCCAGAGAAAGAAGGGCCCATGGAGAGGTAGGCGAGGTGGGCAGGGGGCGCCACCTTACTCTCCTCAGCTCCCTGAGGGAGAGAGACAGAGACAGAGACAGAGAGAGAGATCCCTGACCTCTGAGTCTCTGCCTCCACCGCTGGCTGGTGCCAACTCACGCGCCATCCCACTTCCAGCCATCACCCCACGCCTGCCCCGGGGCCCGCCTCACCACAGAGAGGCCGGTTGGTTCCTGCTCACCTCTGTGCCGTCCCTTCCCGACCTGACCCCAGTGCAGGGGATAAGCTTCAGACAAGTCTTTCCATGTCCCTCTGCATGACAATAGACTTCCTCCCCTCTCCCATTCCACAGGCCCACCCTGGACATCCACCTTTGTCATTAGCTCAGGAGAGGATGCAAGATGAGAATCTCTGCTATGTGTGGGGAGACTCAGTTTCCCGGGTTTCCCCCATGGACACATGTTCTTCAGCTGGGTCTGATTTTCTCCAGTCAAGCTGTCTTGGAAGGATTTGGCCAGCCCTAAGAACCTGAAGGGAAAGGGCGGAGGGGGGTTCTCTCTCTGCCCCCGACAGCCCGAGCTGGATCGGTCCCTCAGACCTGGCCAGGGGCAGCCCATCCCCCGGCGCCCTTCCCCGGGGCATCCAAGGCAGGCTCGGCGCCAGCCCCACCCCGCTCGCCACTGCCCGACCATCGTCCTCCCTCGGGGGGGCCTGGGCAGGACAGGGACCCGGCTGTGGGAGGCCTCCAGATCTCAGGCCTGGCACACCGTTTACCAGGCTGCTTCCTCCTCTGACGGGGGCCCAGCACACGCCCCAGGAGACTTGGCAGCCGCCCCCAGGGCTCTATCCTCTGGAACTTGTCCCCTTGGAAGGGGCCTGGCCCAGGTGCCAGGTTCGGCTGGTCGGCCAGCCTCCTTTGGAGAAAGCAGGCAAGCCGAGCCAGGCTTGCAGTGGCCCTGGCGTGACACCTGCCACCTCAGGCAGAGGGCCTCCCGCGTGCCCTCCATGGCGGGTTTCTCCCCGGAGCCGTGGCCTGGGCACTAGGAAGGCCGGGCCTCCCCGACTCCCGGGAGGAGGGGCTAGCCCAGTTGCGCCCTGGCCCCCAAACCCTCTGGTGCCATCTGCCTGTGTCGGCACTTCTGACTCCACAGAGCCTTTCCTACATCTGGGCTGCCTGCCGTGGCAAAGTGCAGGCGTGGGGTGAGGCCATGGTTTTGTCTTTCCAGGAAAAAATGAGCCCCTGGCCGAAGCAGCAGGCCCAGGCAGAGCCTTGAGCTTGAAGCCCAGTAGGTCTGTGGCCCTCAGGGCCAGAGCCATGCTTTCAAGGCAGGGAAGCGGCCTGCAAGCTGAGTGGGAGTGGGGGAGGGGAGGGAGACAGCTGAAGCCGAGTCCAGAAGGGCGGCGATGGAAGAGCTGCAGCTGGGTCAGAGCCTGGAGGGAGGGCGGGGCCTTCACTGAGGACCCCCCCCCCCCGAGGGCA
The DNA here is from genome assembly GCF_020826845.1 of Diceros bicornis minor. Lineage (NCBI taxonomy): Eukaryota > Metazoa > Chordata > Mammalia > Perissodactyla > Rhinocerotidae > Diceros > Diceros bicornis. The sequence goes on from NW_026690925.1 coordinate 14,355, forward strand.
GCCCTAGGCCCCGGCGGTCGCGCATGCGCCCTTGGCCTGTGCGGTGTGTGGGGGGTTGAACCCAAGCCCGCAGGGCTCCCGGAGCGGCCAGAGAAAGAAGGGCCCATGGAGAGGTAGGCGAGGTGGGCAGGGGGCGCCACCTTACTCTCCTCAGCTCCCTGAGGGAGAGAGACAGAGACAGAGACAGAGAGAGAGATCCCTGACCTCTGAGTCTCTGCCTCCACCGCTGGCTGGTGCCAACTCACGCGCCATCCCACTTCCAGCCATCACCCCCACGCCTGCCCCGGGGCCCGCCTCACCACAGAGAGGCCGGTTGGTTCCTGCTCACCTCTGTGCCGTCCCTTCCTGACCTGACCCCAGTGCAGGGGATAAGCTTCAGACAAGTCTTTCCATGTCCCTCTGCATGACAATAGACTTCCTCCCCTCTCCCATTCCACAGGCCCACCCTGGACATCCACCTTTGTCATTAGCTCAGGAGAGGATGCAAGATGAGAATCTCTGCTATTGTGTGGGGAGACTCAGTTTCCCGGGTTTCCCCCATGGACACATGTTCTTCAGCTGGGTCTGATTTTCTCCAGTCAAGCTGTCTTGGGAAGGATTTGGCCAGCCCTAAGAACCTGAAGGGAAAGGGCGGAGGGGGGTTCTCTCTCTGCCCCCGACAGCCCCGAGCTGGATCGGTCCCTCAGACCTGGCCAGGGGCAGCCCATCCCCCGGCGCCCTTCCCCGGGGCATCCAAGGGCAGGCTCGGCGCCAGCCCCACCCCGCTCGCCACTGCCCGACCATCGTCCTCCCTCGGGGGGCCTGGGCAGGACAGGGACCCGGCTGTGGGAGGCCTCCAGATCTCAGGCCTGGCACACCGTTTACCAGGCTGCTTCCTCCTCTGACGGGGGCCCAGCACACGCCCCAGGAGACTTGGCAGCCGCCCCCAGGGCTCTATCCTCTGGAACTTGTCCCCTTGGAAGGGGCCTGGCCCAGGTGCCAGGTTCGGCTGGTCGGCCAGCCTCCTTTGGAGAAAGCAGGCAAGCCGAGCCAGGCTTGCAGTGGCCCTGGCGTGACACCTGCCACCTCAGGCAGAGGGCCTCCCGCGTGCCCTCCATGGCGGGTTTCTCCCCGGAGCCGTGGCCTGGGCACTAGGAAGGCCGGGCCTCCCCGACTCCCGGGAGGAGGGGCTAGCCCAGTTGCGCCCTGGCCCCCAAACCCTCTGGTGCCATCTGCCTGTGTCGGCACTTCTGACTCCACAGAGCCTTTCCTACATCTGGGCTGCCTGCCGTGGCAAAGTGCAGGCGTGGGGTGAGGCCATGGTTTTGTCTTTCCAGGAAAAAATGAGCCCCTGGCCGAAGCAGCAGGCCCAGGCAGAGCCTTGAGCTTGAAGCCCAGTAGGTCTGTGGCCCTCAGGGCCAGAGCCATGCTTTCAAGGCAGGGAAGCGGCCTGCAAGCTGAGTGGGAGTGGGGGAGGGGAGGGAGACAGCTGAAGCCGAGTCCAGAAGGGCGGCGATGGAAGAGCTGCAGCTGGGTCAGAGCCTGGAGGGAGGGCGGGGCCTTCACTGAGGACCCCCCGCCCCCCGAGGCCAGCCCTAGGCCCCGGCGGTCGCGCATGCGCCCTTGGCCTGTGCGGTGTGTGGGGGGTTGAACCCAAGCCCGCAGGGCTCCCGGAGCGGCCAGAGAAAGAAGGGCCCATGGAGAGGTAGGCGAGGTGGGCAGGGGGCGCCACCTTACTCTCCTCAGCTCCCTGAGGGAGAGAGACAGAGACAGAGACAGAGAGAGAGATCCCTGACCTCTGAGTCTCTGCCTCCACCGCTGGCTGGTGCCAACTCACGCGCCATCCCACTTCCAGCCATCACCCCCACGCCTGCCCCGGGGCCCGCCTCACCACAGAGAGGCCGGTTGGTTCCTGCTCACCTCTGTGCCGTCCCTTCCCGACCTGACCCCAGTGCAGGGGATAAGCTTCAGACAAGTCTTTCCATGTCCCTCTGCATGACAATAGACTTCCTCCCCTCTCCCATTCCACAGGCCCACCCTGGACATCCACCTTTGTCATTAGCTCAGGAGAGGATGCAAGATGAGAATCTCTGCTATTGTGTGGGGAGACTCAGTTTCCCGGGTTTCCCCCATGGACACATGTTCTTCAGCTGGGTCTGATTTTCTCCAGTCAAGCTGTCTTGGGAAGGATTTGGCCAGCCCTAAGAACCTGAAGGGAAAGGGCGGAGGGGGGTTCTCTCTCTGCCCCCGACAGCCCCGAGCTGGATCGGTCCCTCAGACCTGGCCAGGGGCAGCCCATCCCCCGGCGCCCTTCCCCGGGGCATCCAAGGGCAGGCTCGGCGCCAGCCCCACCCCGCTCGCCACTGCCCGACCATCGTCCTCCCTCGGGGGGCCTGGGCAGGACAGGGACCCGGCTGTGGGAGGCCTCCAGATCTCAGGCCTGGCACACCGTTTACCAGGCTGCTTCCTCCTCTGACGGGGGCCCAGCACACGCCCCAGGAGACTTGGCAGCCGCCCCCAGGGCTCTATCCTCTGGAACTTGTCCCCTTGGAAGGGGCCTGGCCCAGGTGCCAGGTTCGGCTGGTCGGCCAGCCTCCTTTGGAGAAAGCAGGCAAGCCGAGCCAGGCTTGCAGTGGCCCTGGCGTGACACCTGCCACCTCAGGCAGAGGGCCTCCCGCGTGCCCTCCATGGCGGGTTTCTCCCCGGAGCCGTGGCCTGGGCACTAGGAAGGCCGGGCCTCCCCGACTCCCGGGAGGAGGGGCTAGCCCAGTTGCGCCCTGGCCCCCAAACCCTCTGGTGCCATCTGCCTGTGTCGGCACTTCTGACTCCACAGAGCCTTTCCTACATCTGGGCTGCCTGCCGTGGCAAAGTGCAGGCGTGGGGTGAGGCCATGGTTTTGTCTTTCCAGGAAAAAATGAGCCCCTGGCCGAAGCAGCAGGCCCAGGCAGAGCCTTGAGCTTGAAGCCCAGTAGGTCTGTGGCCCTCAGGGCCAGAGCCATGCTTTCAAGGCAGGGAAGCGGCCTGCAAGCTGAGTGGGAGTGGGGGAGGGGAGGGAGACAGCTGAAGCCGAGTCCAGAAGGGCGGCGATGGAAGAGCTGCAGCTGGGTCAGAGCCTGGAGGGAGGGCGGGGCCTTCACTGAGGACCCCCCCCCCCGAGGGCAGCCCTAGGCCCCGGCGGTCGCGCATGCGCCCTTGGCCTGTGCGGTGTGTGGGGGGTTGAACCCAAGCCCGCAGGGCTCCCGGAGCGGCCAGAGAAAGAAGGGCCCATGGAGAGGTAGGCGAGGTGGGCAGGGGGCGCCACCTTACTCTCCTCAGCTCCCTGAGGGAGAGAGACAGAGACAGAGACAGAGAGAGAGATCCCTGACCTCTGAGTCTCTGCCTCCACCGCTGGCTGGTGCCAACTCACGCGCCATCCCACTTCCAGCCATCACCCCCACGCCTGCCCCGGGGCCCGCCTCACCACAGAGAGGCCGGTTGGTTCCTGCTCACCTCTGTGCCGTCCCTTCCTGACCTGACCCCAGTGCAGGGGATAAGCTTCAGACAAGTCTTTCCATGTCCCTCTGCATGACAATAGACTTCCTCCCCTCTCCCATTCCACAGGCCCACCCTGGACATCCACCTTTGTCATTAGCTCAGGAGAGGATGCAAGATGAGAATCTCTGCTATTGTGTGGGGAGACTCAGTTTCCCGGGTTTCCCCCATGGACACATGTTCTTCAGCTGGGTCTGATTTTCTCCAGTCAAGCTGTCTTGGGAAGGATTTGGCCAGCCCTAAGAACCTGAAGGGAAAGGGCGGAGGGGGGTTCTCTCTCTGCCCCCGACAGCCCCGAGCTGGATCGGTCCCTCAGACCTGGCCAGGGGCAGCCCATCCCCCGGCGCCCTTCCCCGGGGCATCCAAGGGCAGGCTCGGCGCCAGCCCCACCACGCTCGCCACTGCCCGACCATCGTCCTCCCTCGGGGGGCCTGGGCAGGACAGGGACCCGGCTGTGGGAGGCCTCCAGATCTCAGGCCTGGCACACCGTTTACCAGGCTGCTTCCTCCTCTGACGGGGGCCCAGCACACGCCCCAGGAGACTTGGCAGCCGCCCCCAGGGCTCTATCCTCTGGAACTTGTCCCCTTGGAAGGGGCCTGGCCCAGGTGCCAGGTTCGGCTGGTCGGCCAGCCTCCTTTGGAGAAAGCAGGCAAGCCGAGCCAGGCTTGCAGTGGCCCTGGCGTGACACCTGCCACCTCAGGCAGAGGGCCTCCCGCGTGCCCTCCATGGCGGGTTTCTCCCCGGAGCCGTGGCCTGGGCACTAGGAAGGCCGGGCCTCCCCGACTCCCGGGAGGAGGGGCTAGCCCAGTTGCGCCCTGGCCCCCAAACCCTCTGGTGCCATCTGCCTGTGTCGGCACTTCTGACTCCACAGAGCCTTTCCTACATCTGGGCTGCCTGCCGTGGCAAAGTGCAGGCGTGGGGTGAGGCCATGGTTTTGTCTTTCCAGGAAAAAATGAGCCCCTGGCCGAAGCAGCAGGCCCAGGCAGAGCCTTGAGCTTGAAGCCCAGTAGGTCTGTGGCCCTCAGGGCCAGAGCCATGCTTTCAAGGCAGGGAAGCGGCCTGCAAGCTGAGTGGGAGTGGGGGAGGGGAGGGAGACAGCTGAAGCCGAGTCCAGAAGGGCGGCGATGGAAGAGCTGCAGCTGGGTCAGAGCCTGGAGGGAGGGCGGGGCCTTCACTGAGGACCCCCCGCCCCCCGAGGCCAGCCCTAGGCCCCGGCGGTCGCGCATGCGCCCTTGGCCTGTGCGGTGTGTGGGGGGTTGAACCCAAGCCCGCAGGGCTCCCGGAGCGGCCAGAGAAAGAAGGGCCCATGGAGAGGTAGGCGAGGTGGGCAGGGGGCGCCACCTTACTCTCCTCAGCTCCCTGAGGGAGAGAGACAGAGACAGAGACAGAGAGAGAGATCCCTGACCTCTGAGTCTCTGCCTCCACCGCTGGCTGGTGCCAACTCACGCGCCATCCCACTTCCAGCCATCACCCCCACGCCTGCCCCGGGGCCCGCCTCACCACAGAGAGGCCGGTTGGTTCCTGCTCACCTCTGTGCCGTCCCTTCCCGACCTGACCCCAGTGCAGGGGATAAGCTTCAGACAAGTCTTTCCATGTCCCTCTGCATGACAATAGACTTCCTCCCCTCTCCCATTCCACAGGCCCACCCTGGACATCCACCTTTGTCATTAGCTCAGGAGAGGATGCAAGATGAGAATCTCTGCTATTGTGTGGGGAGACTCAGTTTCCCGGGTTTCCCCCATGGACACATGTTCTTCAGCTGGGTCTGATTTTCTCCAGTCAAGCTGTCTTGGGAAGGATTTGGCCAGCCCTAAGAACCTGAAGGGAAAGGGCGGAGGGGGGTTCTCTCTCTGCCCCCGACAGCCCCGAGCTGGATCGGTCCCTCAGACCTGGCCAGGGGCAGCCCATCCCCCGGCGCCCTTCCCCGGGGCATCCAAGGGCAGGCTCGGCGCCAGCCCCACCCCGCTCGCCACTGCCCGACCATCGTCCTCCCTCGGGGGGCCTGGGCAGGACAGGGACCCGGCTGTGGGAGGCCTCCAGATCTCAGGCCTGGCACACCGTTTACCAGGCTGCTTCCTCCTCTGACGGGGGCCCAGCACACGCCCCAGGAGACTTGGCAGCCGCCCCCAGGGCTCTATCCTCTGGAACTTGTCCCCTTGGAAGGGGCCTGGCCCAGGTGCCAGGTTCGGCTGGTCGGCCAGCCTCCTTTGGAGAAAGCAGGCAAGCCGAGCCAGGCTTGCAGTGGCCCTGGCGTGACACCTGCCACCTCAGGCAGAGGGCCTCCCGCGTGCCCTCCATGGCGGGTTTCTCCCCGGAGCCGTGGCCTGGGCACTAGGAAGGCCGGGCCTCCCCGACTCCCGGGAGGAGGGGCTAGCCCAGTTGCGCCCTGGCCCCCAAACCCTCTGGTGCCATCTGCCTGTGTCGGCACTTCTGACTCCACAGAGCCTTTCCTACATCTGGGCTGCCTGCCGTGGCAAAGTGCAGGCGTGGGGTGAGGCCATGGTTTTGTCTTTCCAGGAAAAAATGAGCCCCTGGCCGAAGCAGCAGGCCCAGGCAGAGCCTTGAGCTTGAAGCCCAGTAGGTCTGTGGCCCTCAGGGCCAGAGCCATGCTTTCAAGGCAGGGAAGCGGCCTGCAAGCTGAGTGGGAGTGGGGGAGGGGAGGGAGACAGCTGAAGCCGAGTCCAGAAGGGCGGCGATGGAAGAGCTGCAGCTGGGTCAGAGCCTGGAGGGAGGGCGGGGCCTTCACTGAGGACCCCCCCCCCCCCGAGGGCAGCCCTAGGCCCCGGCGGTCGCGCATGCGCCCTTGGCCTGTGCGGTGTGTGGGGGGTTGAACCCAAGCCCGCAGGGCTCCCGGAGCGGCCAGAGAAAGAAGGGCCCATGGAGAGGTAGGCGAGGTGGGCAGGGGGCGCCACCTTACTCTCCTCAGCTCCCTGAGGGAGAGAGACAGAGACAGAGACAGAGAGAGAGATCCCTGACCTCTGAGTCTCTGCCTCCACCGCTGGCTGGTGCCAACTCACGCGCCATCCCACTTCCAGCCATCACCCCCACGCCTGCCCCGGGGCCCGCCTCACCACAGAGAGGCCGGTTGGTTCCTGCTCACCTCTGTGCCGTCCCTTCCTGACCTGACCCCAGTGCAGGGGATAAGCTTCAGACAAGTCTTTCCATGTCCCTCTGCATGACAATAGACTTCCTCCCCTCTCCCATTCCACAGGCCCACCCTGGACATCCACCTTTGTCATTAGCTCAGGAGAGGATGCAAGATGAGAATCTCTGCTATTGTGTGGGGAGACTCAGTTTCCCGGGTTTCCCCCATGGACACATGTTCTTCAGCTGGGTCTGATTTTCTCCAGTCAAGCTGTCTTGGGAAGGATTTGGCCAGCCCTAAGAACCTGAAGGGAAAGGGCGGAGGGGGGTTCTCTCTCTGCCCCCGACAGCCCCGAGCTGGATCGGTCCCTCAGACCTGGCCAGGGGCAGCCCATCCCCCGGCGCCCTTCCCCGGGGCATCCAAGGGCAGGCTCGGCGCCAGCCCCACCCCGCTCGCCACTGCCCGACCATCGTCCTCCCTCGGGGGGCCTGGGCAGGACAGGGACCCGGCTGTGGGAGGCCTCCAGATCTCAGGCCTGGCACACCGTTTACCAGGCTGCTTCCTCCTCTGACGGGGGCCCAGCACACGCCCCAGGAGACTTGGCAGCCGCCCCCAGGGCTCTATCCTCTGGAACTTGTCCCCTTGGAAGGGGCCTGGCCCAGGTGCCAGGTTCGGCTGGTCGGCCAGCCTCCTTTGGAGAAAGCAGGCAAGCCGAGCCAGGCTTGCAGTGGCCCTGGCGTGACACCTGCCACCTCAGGCAGAGGGCCTCCCGCGTGCCCTCCATGGCGGGTTTCTCCCCGGAGCCGTGGCCTGGGCACTAGGAAGGCCGGGCCTCCCCGACTCCCGGGAGGAGGGGCTAGCCCAGTTGCGCCCTGGCCCCCAAACCCTCTGGTGCCATCTGCCTGTGTCGGCACTTCTGACTCCACAGAGCCTTTCCTACATCTGGGCTGCCTGCCGTGGCAAAGTGCAGGCGTGGGGTGAGGCCATGGTTTTGTCTTTCCAGGAAAAAATGAGCCCCTGGCCGAAGCAGCAGGCCCAGGCAGAGCCTTGAGCTTGAAGCCCAGTAGGTCTGTGGCCCTCAGGGCCAGAGCCATGCTTTCAAGGCAGGGAAGCGGCCTGCAAGCTGAGTGGGAGTGGGGGAGGGGAGGGAGACAGCTGAAGCCGAGTCCAGAAGGGCGGCGATGGAAGAGCTGCAGCTGGGTCAGAGCCTGGAGGGAGGGCGGGGCCTTCACTGAGGACCCCCCCCCCCCCCCCGAGGCCAGCCCTAGGCCCCGGCGGTCGCGCATGCGCCCTTGGCCTGTGCGGTGTGTGGGGGGTTGAACCCAAGCCCGCAGGGCTCCCGGAGCGGCCAGAGAAAGAAGGGCCCATGGAGAGGTAGGCGAGGTGGGCAGGGGGCGCCACCTTACTCTCCTCAGCTCCCTGAGGGAGAGAGACAGAGACAGAGACAGAGAGAGAGATCCCTGACCTCTGAGTCTCTGCCTCCACCGCTGGCTGGTGCCAACTCACGCGCCATCCCACTTCCAGCCATCACCCCCACGCCTGCCCCGGGGCCCGCCTCACCACAGAGAGGCCGGTTGGTTCCTGCTCACCTCTGTGCCGTCCCTTCCCGACCTGACCCCAGTGCAGGGGATAAGCTTCAGACAAGTCTTTCCATGTCCCTCTGCATGACAATAGACTTCCTCCCCTCTCCCATTCCACAGGCCCACCCTGGACATCCACCTTTGTCATTAGCTCAGGAGAGGATGCAAGATGAGAATCTCTGCTATTGTGTGGGGAGACTCAGTTTCCCGGGTTTCCCCCATGGACACATGTTCTTCAGCTGGGTCTGATTTTCTCCAGTCAAGCTGTCTTGGGAAGGATTTGGCCAGCCCTAAGAACCTGAAGGGAAAGGGCGGAGGGGGGTTCTCTCTCTGCCCCCGACAGCCCCGAGCTGGATCGGTCCCTCAGACCTGGCCAGGGGCAGCCCATCCCCCGGCGCCCTTCCCCGGGGCATCCAAGGGCAGGCTCGGCGCCAGCCCCACCCCGCTCGCCACTGCCCGACCATCGTCCTCCCTCGGGGGGCCTGGGCAGGACAGGGACCCGGCTGTGGGAGGCCTCCAGATCTCAGGCCTGGCACACCGTTTACCAGGCTGCTTCCTCCTCTGACGGGGGCCCAGCACACGCCCCAGGAGACTTGGCAGCCGCCCCCAGGGCTCTATCCTCTGGAACTTGTCCCCTTGGAAGGGGCCTGGCCCAGGTGCCAGGTTCGGCTGGTCGGCCAGCCTCCTTTGGAGAAAGCAGGCAAGCCGAGCCAGGCTTGCAGTGGCCCTGGCGTGACACCTGCCACCTCAGGCAGAGGGCCTCCCGCGTGCCCTCCATGGCGGGTTTCTCCCCGGAGCCGTGGCCTGGGCACTAGGAAGGCCGGGCCTCCCCGACTCCCGGGAGGAGGGGCTAGCCCAGTTGCGCCCTGGCCCCCAAACCCTCTGGTGCCATCTGCCTGTGTCGGCACTTCTGACTCCACAGAGCCTTTCCTACATCTGGGCTGCCTGCCGTGGCAAAGTGCAGGCGTGGGGTGAGGCCATGGTTTTGTCTTTCCAGGAAAAAATGAGCCCCTGGCCGAAGCAGCAGGCCCAGGCAGAGCCTTGAGCTTGAAGCCCAGTAGGTCTGTGGCCCTCAGGGCCAGAGCCATGCTTTCAAGGCAGGGAAGCGGCCTGCAAGCTGAGTGGGAGTGGGGGAGGGGAGGGAGACAGCTGAAGCCGAGTCCAGAAGGGCGGCGATGGAAGAGCTGCAGCTGGGTCAGAGCCTGGAGGGAGGGCGGGGCCTTCACTGAGGACCCCCCCCCCCCGAGGCCAGCCCTAGGCCCCGGCGGTCGCGCATGCGCCCTTGGCCTGTGCGGTGTGTGGGGGGTTGAACCCAAGCCCGCAGGGCTCCCGGAGCGGCCAGAGAAAGAAGGGCCCATGGAGAGGTAGGCGAGGTGGGCAGGGGGCGCCACCTTACTCTCCTCAGCTCCCTGAGGGAGAGAGACAGAGACAGAGACAGAGAGAGAGATCCCTGACCTCTGAGTCTCTGCCTCCACCGCTGGCTGGTGCCAACTCACGCGCCATCCCACTTCCAGCCATCACCCCCACGCCTGCCCCGGGGCCCGCCTCACCACAGAGAGGCCGGTTGGTTCCTGCTCACCTCTGTGCCGTCCCTTCCCGACCTGACCCCAGTGCAGGGGATAAGCTTCAGACAAGTCTTTCCATGTCCCTCTGCATGACAATAGACTTCCTCCCCTCTCCCATTCCACAGGCCCACCCTGGACATCCACCTTTGTCATTAGCTCAGGAGAGGATGCAAGATGAGAATCTCTGCTATTGTGTGGGGAGACTCAGTTTCCCGGGTTTCCCCCATGGACACATGTTCTTCAGCTGGGTCTGATTTTCTCCAGTCAAGCTGTCTTGGGAAGGATTTGGCCAGCCCTAAGAACCTGAAGGGAAAGGGCGGAGGGGGGTTCTCTCTCTGCCCCCGACAGCCCCGAGCTGGATCGGTCCCTCAGACCTGGCCAGGGGCAGCCCATCCCCCGGCGCCCTTCCCCGGGGCATCCAAGGGCAGGCTCGGCGCCAGCCCCACCCCGCTCGCCACTGCCCGACCATCGTCCTCCCTCGGGGGGCCTGGGCAGGACAGGGACCCGGCTGTGGGAGGCCTCCAGATCTCAGGCCTGGCACACCGTTTACCAGGCTGCTTGTAGGAACAAGTTTGTATAGGTATTTCAAAGATGAACAGGACTGAGCTAAACTTGGTATGTGTCCAACTCCTAGAAATAACTTCATGCCCCATCTCCCTTACTTCCAGCTAGTAAGGATCACACAATTCCTAACAAATTTTTGACACAGATTCCCAAATCGGGCATTTAGAACATATAGCACGTTGCTGCAAGCAAGCACATTCTCATTCAAAGATGCAAGTTACTATGTAGGAACAAGTATGTATAGGTATTTCAAAGATGCCCAGAACTGAGCTAAACTTGGTATGTGTCCAACTCCTAGAAATAACTTCATGCTCCATCTCCCTTACTTCCAGCTACTAAGGATCACATAATTCCTAACAAAGTTTTGACACAGATTCCCAATTCGGGCATTCAGAACATATAGCACGTTGCTGTAAGCAAGCACATTTTCATTCAAAGTTGCAAGTTACTATGTAGGAACAAGTTTGTATAGGTATTTCAAAGATGCCCAGAACTGAGCTAAACTTGGTATGTGTCCAACTCCTAGAAATAACTTCATGCCCCATCTCCCTTACTTCCAGCTAGTAAGGATCACATAATTCCTAACAAAGTTTTGACACAGATTCCCAATTCGGGCATTCAGAACATATAGCACGTTGCTGTAAGCAAGCACATTTTCATTCAAAGTTGCAAGTTACTATGTAGGAACAAGTTTGTATAGGTATTTCAAAGACGCCCAGAACTGAGCTAAAGTTGGTATGTGTCCAACTCCTGGAAATAACATCATGCCCCATCTCCCTTACTTCCAGCTAGTAAGGATCACATAATTCCTAACAAAGTTTTGACACAGATTCCCAATTCGGGCATTCAGAACATATAGCACGTTGCTGTAAGCAAGCAGATTCTCATTCAAAGATGCAAGTTACTATGTAGGAACAAGTTTGTATAGGTATTTCAAAGATGCCCAGAACTGAGCTAAACTTGGTATGTGTCCAACTCCTAGAAATAACTTCATGCCCCATCTCCCTTACTTCCAGCTAGTAAGGATCACATAATTCCTAACAAAGTTTTCACACAGATTGCCAATTCGGGCATTCAGAACATATAGCACGTTGCTGTAAGCAAGCAGATTCTCATTCAAAGATGCAAGTTACTATGTAGGAACAAGTTTGTATAGGTATTTCAAAGATGCCCAGAACTGAGCTAAACTTGGTATGTGTCCAACTCCTAGAAATAACTTCATGCTCCATCTCCCTTACTTCCAGCTAGTAAGGATCCCATAATTCCTAACAAAGATTTGACACAGATTCCCAAATCGGGCATTCAGAACATATAGCACGTTGCTGCAAGCAAGCACATTCTCATTCAAAGTTGCAAGTTACTATGTAGGAACAAGTTTGTATAGGTATTTCAAAGATGCCCAGAACTGAGCTAAACTTGGTATGTCTCCAACTCCAAGAAATAACTTCATGCCCCATCTCCCTTACTTTCAGCTAGTAAGGATCACATAATTCCTAACAACGTTTTGACACAGATTCCCAATTCGGGCATTCAGAACATATAGCACGTTGCTGTAAGCAAGCACATTCTCATTCAAAGTTGCAAGTTACTATGTAGGAACAAGTTTGTATAGGTATTTCAAAGATTCCCAGAACTGAGCTAAACTTTGTATGTGTCCAACTCCTAGAAATAACTTCATGCCCCATCTCCCTTACTTCCAGCTAGTAAGGATCACATAATTCCTAACAAAGTTTTGACACAGATTGCCAATTCGGGCATTCAGAACATATAGCACGTTGCTGTAAGCAAGCACATTTTCATTCAAAGTTGCAAGTTACTATGTAGGAACAAGTTTGTATAGGTATTTCAAAGATGCCCAGAACTGAGCTAAACTTGGTATGTGTCCAACTCCTAGAAATAACTTCATGCCCCATCTCCCTTACTTCCAGCTAGTAAGGATCACACAATTCCTAACAAAGTTTTGACACAGATTCCCAATTCGGGCATTCAGAACATATAGCACGTTGCTGTAAGCAAGCAGATTCTCATTCAAAGTTGCAAGTTACTATGTAGGAACAAGTTTGTATAGGTATTTCAAAGATGCCCAGAACTGAGCTAAACTTGGTATGTGTCCAACTCCAAGAAATAACTTCATGCCCCATCTCCCTTACTTCCAGCTAGTAAGGATCACACAATTCCTAACAAAGTTTTGACACAGATTCCCAATTCGGGCATTCAGAACATATAGCACGTTGCTGTAAGCAAGCAGATTCTCATTCAAAGATGCAAGTTACTATGTAGGAACAAGTTTGTATAGGTATTTCAAAGATGCCCAGAACTGTGCTAAACTTGGTATGTGTCCAACTCCTAGAAATAACTTCATGCCCCATCTCCCTTACTTCCAGCTAGTAAGGATCACATAATTCGTAACAAAGTTTTGACACAGATTCCCAATTCGGGCATTCAGAACATATAGCACGTTGCTGTAAGCAAGCAGATTCTCATTCAAAGATGCAAGTTACTATGTAGGAACAAGTTTGTATAGGTATTTCAAAGATGCCCAGAACTAAGCTAAACTTGGTATGTGTCCAACTCCTAGAAATAACTTCATGCCCCATCTCCCTTACTTCCAGCTAGTAAGGATCACATAATTCCTAACAAAGTTTTGACACAGATTGCCAATTCGGGGATTCAGAACATATAGCACGTTGCTGTAAGCAAGCAGATTCTCATTCAAAGATGCAAGTTACTATGTAGGAACAAGTTTGTATAGGTATTTCAATGATGCCCAGTACGGAGCTAAACTTGGTATGTGTCCAACTCCAAGAAATAACTTCATGCTCCATCTCCCTTACTTCCAGCTAGTAAGGATCACATAATTCCTAACAAAGTTTTGACACAGATTCCCAATTCGGGCATTCAGAACATATAGCACGTTGCTGCAAGCATGCACATTCTCATTCAAAGTTGCAAGTTACTATGTAGGAACAAGTTTGTATAGGTATTTCAAAGAAGCCCAGAACTGAGCTAAACTTGGTATGTCTCCAACTCCAAGAAAAAACTTCATGCCCCATCTCCCTTACTTTCAGCTAGTAAGGATCACATAATTCCTAACAAAGTTTTGACACAGATTCCCAATTCGGGCATTCAGAACATATAGCACGTTGCTGTAAGCAAGCACATTCTCATTCAAAGTTGCAAGTTACTATGTAGGAACAAGTTTGTATAGGTATTTCAAAGATGCCCAGAACTGAGCTAAACTTGGTATGTGTCCAACTCCTAGAAATAACTTCATGCCCCATCTCCCTTACTTCCAGCTAGTAAGGATCACACAATTCCTAACAAAGTTTTGACACAGATTCCCAATTCGGGCATTCAGAACATATAGCACGTTGCTGTAAGCAAGCAGATTCTCATTCAAAGATGCAAGTTACTATGTAGGAACAAGTTTGTATAGGTATTTCAAAGATGCCCAGAACTGAGCTAAACTTGGTATGTGTCCAACTCCTACAAATAACTTCATGCCCCATCTCCCTTACTTCCAGCTAGTAAGGATCACATAATTCCTAACAAAGTTTTGACACAGATTGCCAATTCGGGCATTCAGAACATATAGCACGTTGCTGTAAGCAAGCAGATTCTCATTCAAAGATGCAAGTTACTATGTAGGAACAAGTTTGTATAGGTATTTCTATGATGCCCAGAACTGAGCTAAACTTGGTATGTCTCCAACTCCAAGAAATAACTTCATGCTCCATCTCCCTTACTTCCAGCTAGTAAGGATCACATAATTCCTAACAAAGTTTTGACACAGATTCCCAATTCGGGCATTCAGAACATATAGCACGTTGCTGCAAGCATGCACATTCTCATTCAAAGTTGCAAGTTACTATGTAGGAACAAGTTTGTATAGGTATTTCAAAGATGCCCAGACTCAGCTAAACTTGGTATGTGTCCAACTCCTAGAAATAACTTCATGCCCCATCTCCCTTACTTCCAGCTAGTAAGGATCACATAATTCCTAACAAAGTTTTGACACAGATTCCCAATTCGGGCATTCAGAACATATAGCACGTTGCTGTAAGCAAGCAGATTCTCATTCAAAGATGCAAGTTACTATGTAGGAACAAGTTTGTATAGGTATTTCAAAGATGCCCAGAACTGAGCTAAACTTGGAATGTGTCCAACTCCTAGAAATAACATCATGCCCCATCTCCCTTACTTCCAGCTAGTAAGGATCACACAATTCCTAACAAAGTTTTGACACAGATTCCCAATTCGGGCATTCAGAACATATAGCACGTTGCTGTAAGCAAGCAGATTCTCATTCAAAGATGCAAGTTACTATGTAGGAACAAGTTTGTATAGGTATTTCAAAGATGCCCAGAACTGAGCTAAACTTGGTATGTGTCCAACTCCTAGAAATAACTTCATGCCCCATCTCCCTTACTTCCAGCTAGTAAGGATCACACAATTCCTAACAAAGTTTTGACACAGATTCCCAATTCGGGCATTCAGAACATATAGCACGTTGCTGTAAGCAAGCAGATTCTCATTCAAAGTTGCAAGTTACTATGTAGGAACAAGTTTGTATAGGTATTTCAAAGATGCCCAGAACTGAGCTAAACTTGGTATGTGTCCAACTCCTAGAAATAACTTCATGCCCCATCTCCCTTACTTCCAGCTAGTAAGGATCACACAATTCCTAACAAAGTTTTGACACAGATTCCCAATTCGGGCATTCAGAATATATAGCACGTTGCTGTAAGCAAGCAGATTCTCATTCAAAGATGCAAGTTACTATGTAGGAACAAGTTTGTATAGGTATTTCAAAGATGCCCAGAACTGAGCTAAACTTGGTATGTGTCCAACTCCTAGAAATAACTTCATGCCCCATCTCCCTTACTTCCAGCTAGTAAGGATCACATAATTCCTAACAAAGTTTTGACACAGATTGCCAATTCGGGCATTCAGAACATATAGCACGTTGCTGTAAGCAAGCAGATTCTCATTCAAAGATGCAAGTTACTATGTAGGAACAAGTTTGTATAGGTATTTCTATGATGCCCAGAACTGAGCTAAACTTGGTATGTCTCCAACTCCAAGAAATAACTTCATGCTCCATCTCCCTTACTTCCAGCTAGTAAGGATCACATAATTCCTAACAAAGTTTTGACACAGATTCCCAATTCGGGCATTCAGAACATATAGCACGTTGCTGCAAGCATGCACATTCTCATTCAAAGTTGCAAGTTACTATGTAGGAACAAGTTTGTATAGGTATTTCAAAGATGCCCAGAACTGAGCTAAACTTGGTATGTGTCCAACTCCTAGAAATAACTTCATGCCCCATCTCCCTTACTTCCAGCTAGTAAGGATCACATAATTCCTAACAAAGTTTTGACACAGATTGCCAATTCGGGCATTCAGAACATATAGCACGTTGCTGTAAGCAAGCAGATTCTCATTCAATGATGCAAGTTACTATGTAGGAACAAGTTTGTATAGGTATTTCAAAGATGCCCAGAACTGAGCTAAACTTGGTATGTGTCCAACTCCTAGAAATAACATCATGCCCCATCTCCCTTACTTCCAGCTAGTAAGGATCACACAATTCCTAACAAAGTTTTGACACAGATTCCCAATTCGGGCATTCAGAACATATAGCACGTTGCTGTAAGCAAGCAGATTCTCATTCAAAGATGCAAGTTACTATGTAGGAACAAGTTTGTATAGGTATTTCAAAGATGCCCAGAACTGAGCTAAACTTGGTATGTGTCCAACTCCTAGAAATAACTTCATGCCCCATCTCCCTTACATCCAGCTAGTAAGGATCACACAATTCCTAACAAAGTTTTGACACAGATTCCCAATTCGGGCATTCAGAACATATAGCACGTTGCTGTAAGCAAGCAGATTCTCATTCAAAGTTGCAAGTTACTATGTAGGAACAAGTTTGTATAGGTATTTCAAAGATGCCCAGAACTGAGCTAAACTTGGTATGTGTCCAACTCCTAGAAATAACTTCATGCCCCATCTCTCTTACTTCCAGCTAGTAAGGATCACACAATTCCTAACAAATTTTTGACACATATTCCCAATTCGGGCATTCAGAACATATAGCACGTTGCTGTAAGCAAGCAGATTCTCATTCAAAGATGCAAGTTACTATGTAGGAACAAGTTTGTATAGGTATTTCAAAGATGCCCAGAACTGAGCTAAACTTGGTATGTGTCCAACTCCTAGAAATAACTTCATGCCCCATCTCCCTTACTTCCAGCTAGTAAGGATCACATAATTCCTAACAAAGTTTTGACACAGATTCCCAATTCGGGCATTCAGAACATATAGCACGTTGCTGTAAGCAAGCAGATTCTCATTCAAAGATGCAAGTTACTATGTAGGAACAAGTTTGTATAGGTATTTCAAAGATGCCCAGAACTGAGCTAAACTTGGTATGTGTCCAACTCCTAGAAATAACTTCATGCCCCATCTCCCTTACTTCCAGCTAGTAAGGATCACATAATTCCTAACAAAGTTTCGACACAGATTGCCAACTCGGGCATTCAGAACATATAGCACGTTGCTGTAAGCAAGCAGATTCTCATTCAAAGATGCAAGTTACTATGTAGGAACAAGTTTGTATAGGTATTTCAAAGATGCCCAGAACTGAGCTAAACTTGGTATGTGTCCAACTCCAAGAAATAACTTCATGCTCCATCTCCCTTACTTCCAGCTAGTAAGGATCACATAATTCCTAACAAAGTTTTGACACAGATTCCCAATTCGGGCATTCAGAACATATAGCACGTTGCTGCAAGCAAGCACATTCTCATTCAAAGTTGCAAGTTACTATGTAGGAACAAGATTGTATAGGTATTTCAAAGATGCCCAGAACTGAGCTAAACTTGGTATGTGTCCAACTCCTAGAAATAACTTCATGCCCCATCTCCCTTACTTCCAGCTTGTAAGGATCACATAATTCCAAACAAAGTTTGGACACAGATTCCCAATTCGGGCATTCAGAACATATAGCACGTTGCTGTAAGCAAGCACATTTTCATTCAAAGTTGCAAGTTACTATGTAGGAACAAGTTTGTATAGGTATTTCAAAGATGCCCAGAACTGAGCTAAACTTGGTATGTGTCCAACTCCTAGAAATAACTTCATGCCCCATCTCCCTTACTTCCAGCTAGTAAGGATCACATAATTCCTAACAAAGTTTGGACACAGATTCCCAATTCGGGCATTCAGAACATATAGCACGTTGCTGTAAGCAAGCACATTCTCATTCAAAGATGCAAGTTACTATGTAGGAACAAGTTTGTATAGGTATTTCAAAGATGCCCAGAACTGAGCTAAACTTGGTATGTGTCCAACTCCTAGAAATAACTTCATGTCCCATCTCCCTTACTTCCAGCTAGTAAGGATCACATAATTCCTAACAAAGTTTGGACACAGATTGCCAATTCGGGCATTCAGAACATATAGCACGTTGCTGTAAGCAAGCAGATTCTCATTCAAAGATGCAAGTTACTATGTAGGAACAAGTTTGTATAGGTATTTCAAAGATGCCCAGAACTGAGCTAAACTTGGTATGTGTCCAACTCCTAGAAATAACTTCATGCCCCATCTCCCTTACTTCCAGCTAGTAAGGATCACATAATTCCTAACAAAGTTTTGACACAGATTGCCAATTCGGGCATTCAGAACATATAGCACGTTGCTGTAAGCAAGCAGATTCTCATTCAAAGATGCAAGTTACTATGTAGGAACAAGTTTGTATAGGTATTTCAAAGATGCCCAGAACTGAGCTAAACTTGGTATGTGTCCAACTCCTAGAAATAACTTCATGCCCCATCTCCCTTACTTCCAGCTAGTAAGGATCACATAATTCCTAACAAAGTTTTGACACAGATTCCCAATTCGGGCATTCAGAACATATAGCACGTTGCTGTAAGCAAGCACATTTTCATTCAAAGTTGCAAGTTACTATGTAGGAACAAGTTTGTATAGGTATTTCAAAGATGCCCAGAACTGAGCTAAACTTGGTATGTGTCCAACTCCTAGAAATAACTTCATGCCCCATCTCCCTTACTTCCAGCTAGTAAGGATCACACAATTCCTAACAACGTTTTGACACAGATTCCCAATTCGGTCATTCAGAACATATAGCACGTTGCTGTAAGCAAGCAGATTCTCATTCAAAGTTGCAAGTTACTAAGTAGGAACAAGTTTGTATAGGTATTTCAAAGATGCCCAGAACTGAGCTAAACTTGGTATGTGTCCAACTCCTAGAAATAACTTCATGCCCCATCTCTCTTACTTCCAGCTAGTAAGGATCACACAATTCCTAACAAAGTATTGACACAGATTCCCAATTCGGGCATTCAGAACATATAGCACGTTGCTGTAAGCAAGCAGATTCTCATTCAAAGATGCAAGTTACTATGTAGGAACAAGTTTGTATAGGTATTTCAAAGATGCCCAGAACTGAGCTAAACTTTGTATGTGTCCAACTCCTAGAAATAACTTCATGCCCCATCTCCCTTACTTCCAGCTAGTAAGGATCACATAATTCCTAACAAAGTTTTGACACAGATTGCCAATTCGGGCATTCAGAACATATAACACGTTGCTGTAAGCAAGCACATTCTCATTCAAAGATGCAAGTTACTATGTAGGAACAAGTATGTATAGGTATTTCAAAGATGCCCAGAACTGAGCTAAACTTGGTATGTGTCCAACTCCTAGAAATAACTTCATGCTCCATCTCCCTTACTTCCAGCTAGTAAGGATCACATAATTCCTAACAAAGTTTTGACACAGATTGCCAATTCGGGCATTCAGAACATATAGCACGTTGCTGTAAGCAAGCACATTCTCATTCAAAGATGCAAGTTACTATGTAGGAACAAGTTTGTATAGGTATTTCAAAGATGCCCAGAACTGAGCTAAACTTGGTATGTGTCCAACTCCTAGAAATAACTTCATGCCCCATCTCCCTTACTTCCAGCTAGTAAGGATCACATAATTCCTAACAAAGTTTTGACACAGATTGCCAATTCGGGCATTCAGAACATATAGCACGTTGCTGTAAGCAAGCAGATTCTCATTCAAAGATGCAAGTTACTATGTAGGAACAAGTTTGTATAGGTATTTCAAAGATGCCCAGAACTGAGCTAAACTTGGTATGTGTCCAACTCCTAGAAATAACTTCATGCCCCATCTCCCTTACTTCCAGCTAGTAAGGATCACATAATTCCTAACAAAGTTTTGACACAGATTGCCAATTCGGGCATTCAGAACATATAGCACGTTGCTGTAAGCAAGCACATTCTCATTCAAAGATGCAAGTTACTATGTAGGAACAAGTTTGTATAGGTATTTCAAAGATGCCCAGAACTGAGCTAAACTTGGTATGTGTCCAACTCCTAGAAATAACTTCATGCTCCATCTCCCTTACTTCCAGCTAATAAGGATCACATAATTCCTAACAAATTTTTGACACAGATTCCCAAATCGGGCATTCAGAACATATAGCACGTTGCTGCAAGCAAGCACATTCTCATTCAAAGATGCAAGTTACTATGTAGGAACAAGTATGTATAGGTATTTCAAAGATGCCCAGAACTGAGCTAAACTTGGTATGTGTCCAACTCCTAGAAATAACTTCATGCCCCATCTCCCTTACTTCCAGCTAGTAAGGATCACATAATTCCTAACAAAGATTTGACACTGATTCCCAATTCCGGCATTCAGAACATATAGCACGTTGCTGTAAGCAAGCACATTTTCATTCAAAGATGCAAGTTACTATGTAGGAACAAGTTTGTATAGGTATTTCAAAGATGCCGAGAACTGAGCTAAACTTGGTATGTGTCCAACTCCTAGAAATAACTTCATGCCCCATCTCCCTTACTTCCAGCTAGTAAGGATCACATAATTCCTAACAAAGGTTTGACACAAATTCCCAATCGGGCATTCAGAACATATAGCACGTTGCTGTAAGCAAGCACATTTTCATTCAAAGTTGCAAGTTACTATGTAGGAACAAGTTTGTATAGGTATTTCAAAGATGCCCAGAACCTAGCTAAACTTGGTATGTGTCCAACTCCTAGAAATAACTTCATGCCCCATCTCCCTTACTTCCAGCTAGTAAGGATCACATAATTCCTAACAAAGTTTTGACACAGATTGCCAATTCGGGCATTCAGAACATATAGCACGTTGCTGTAATATAAGCAAGCACATTCTCATTCAAAGATGCAAGTTACTATGTAGGAACAAGTTTGTATAGGTATTTCAAAGATGCCCAGAACTGAGCTAAACTTGGTATGTGTCCAAATCCTAGAAATAACTTCATGCCCCATCTCCCTTACTTCCAGCTAGTAAGGATCACATAATTCCTAACAAAGTTTTGACACAGATTCCCAATTCGGGCATTCAGAACATATAGCACGTTGCTGTAAGCAAGCACATTTTCATTCAAAGTTGCAAGTTACTATGTAGGAACAAGTTTGCATAGGTATTTCAAAGATGCCCAGAACTGAGCTAAACTTGGTATGTGTCCAACTCCTAGAAATAACTTCATGCCCCATCTCCCTTACTTCCAGCTAGTAAGGATCACACAATTCCTAACAAAGTTTTGACACAGATTGCCAATTCGGGCATTCAGAACATATAGCACGTTGCTGTAAGCAAGCACATTTTCATTCAAAGTTGCAAGTTACTATGTAGGAACAAGTTTGTATAGGTATTTCAAAGATGCCCAGAACTGAGCTAAACTTGGTATGTCTCCAACTCCTAGAAATAACTTCATGCCCCATCTCCCTTACTTCCAGCTAGTAAGGATCACATAATTCCTAACAAAGTTTTGACACAGATTCCCAATTCGGGCATTCAGAACATATAGCACGTTGCTGTAAGCAAGCACATTCTAATTCAAAGTTGCAAGTTACTATGTAGGAACAAGATTGTATAGGTATTTCAAAGATGCCAAGAACTGAGCTAAACTTGGTATGTGTCCAACTCCTAGAAATAACATCATGCTCCATCTCCCTTACTTCCAGCTAGTAAGGATCACATAATTCCTAACAAAGTTTTGACACAGATTCCCAAATCGGGCATTCAGAACATATAGCACGTTGCTGCAAGCAAGCACATTCTCATTCAAAGTTGCAAGTTACTATGTAGGAACAAGTTTGTATAGGTATTTCAAAGATGCCCAGAACTGAGCTAAACTTGGTATGTGTCCAACTCCTAGAAATAACTTCATGCCCCATCTCCCTTACTTCCAGCTAGTAAGGATCACATAATTCCTAACAAAGTTTTGACACAGATTCCCAATTCGGGCATTCAGAACATATAGCACGTTGCTGTAAGCAAGCAGATTCTCATTCAAAGTTGCAAGTTACTATGTAGGAACAAGTTTGTATAGGTATTTCAAAGATGCCCAGAACTGAGCTAAACCTGGTATGTGTCCAACTCCTAGAAATAACTTCATGCCCCATCTCCCTTACTTCCAGCTAGTAAGGATCACATAATTCCTAACAAAGTTTTGACACAAATTGCCAATTCGGGCATTCAGAACATATAGCACGTTGCTGTAAGCAAGCACATTCTCATTCAAAGATGCAAGTTACTATGTAATAACAAGTTTGTATAGGTATTTCAAAGATGCACAGAACTGAGCTAAACTTGGTATGTGTCCAACTCCTAGAAATAACTTCATGCCCCATCTCCCTTACTTCCAGCTAGTAAGGATCACATAATTCCTAACAAAGTTTTGACACAGATTCCCAATTCGGGCATTCAGAACATATAGCACGTTGCTGTAAGCAAGCACATTTTCATTCAAAGTTGCAAGTTACTATGTAGGAACAATTTTGTATAGGTATTTCAAAGATGCCCAGAACTGAGCTAAACTTGGTATGAGTCCAACTCCTAGAAATAACTTCATGCCCCATCTCCCTTACTTCCAGCTAGTAAGGATCACATAATTCCTAACAAAGTTTTGACACAGATTCCCAATTCGGGCATTCAGAACATATAGCACGTTGCTGTAAGCAAGCACATTTTCATTCAAAGTTGCAAGTTACTATGTAGGAACAAGTTTGTATAGGTATTTCAAAGATGCCCAGAACTGAGCTAAACTTTGTATGTGTCCAACTCCTACAAATAACCTCATGCCCCATCTCCCTTACTTCCAGCTAGTAAGGATCACATAATTCCTAACCAAGTTTTGACACAGATTCCCAATTCGGGCATTCAGAACATATAGCACGTTGCTGTAAGCAAGCAGATTCTCATTCAAAGATGCAAGTTACTATGTAGGAACAAGTTTGTATAGGTATTTCAAAGATGCCCAGAACTGAGCTAAACTTGGTATGTGTCCAACTCCTAGAAATAACTTCATGCCCCATCTCCCTTACTTCCAGCTAGTAAGGATCACATAATTCCTAACAAAGTTTTGACACAGATTGCCAATTCGGGCATTCAGAACATATAGCACGTTGCTGTAAGCAAGCAGATTCTCATTCAAAGTTGCAAGTTACTATGTAGGAACAAGTTTGAATAGGTATTTCAAAGATGCCCAGAACTGAGCTAAACTTGGTATGTGTCCAACTCCAAGAAATAACTTCATGCTCCATCTCCCTTACTTCCAGCTAGTAAGGATCACATAATTCCTAACAAAGTTTTGACACAGATTCCCAATTCGGGCATTCAGAACATATAGCACGTTGCTGCAAGCAAGCACATTCTCATTCAAAGTTGCAAGTTACTATGTAGGAACAAGTTTGTATAGGTATTTCAAAGATACCCAGAACTGAGCTAAACTTGGTATGTCTCCAACTCCAAGAAATAACTTCATGCCCCATCTCCCTTACTTTCAGCTAGTAAGGATAACATAATTCCTAACAAAGTTTTGACACAGATTCCCAATTCGGGCATTCAGAACATATAGCACGTTGCTGTAAGCAAGCACATTCTCATTCAAAGTTGCAAGTTACTATGTAGGAACAAGTTTGTATAGGTATTTCAAAGATGCCCAGAACTGAGCTAAACTTGGTATGTGTCCAACTCCTAGAAATAACTTCATGCCCCATCTCCCTTACTTCCAGCTAGTAAGGATCACATAATTCCTAACAAAGTTTTGACACAGATTCCCAATTCGGGCATTCAGAACATATAGCACGTTGCTGTAAGCAAGCACATTTTCATTCAAAGTTGCAAGTTACTATGTAGGAACAAGTTTGTATAGGTATTTCAAAGATGCCCAGAACTGAGCTAAACTTGATATGTGTCCAACTACTAGAAATAACTTCATGCCCCATCTCCCTTACTTCCAGCTAGTAAGGATCACATAATTCCTAACAAAGTTTGGACACAGATTCCCAATTCGGGCATTCAGAACATATAGCACGTTGCTGTAAGCAAGCACATTTTCATTCAAAGTTGCAAGTTACTATGTAGGAACAAGTTTGTATAGGTATTTCAAAGATGCCCAGAACTGAGCTAAACTTGGTATGTGTCCAACTCCTAGAAATAACTTCATGCCCCATCTCCCTTACTTCCAGCTAGTAAGGATCACATAATTCCTAACAAAGTTTTGACACAGATTCCCAATTCGGGCATTCAGAACATATAGCACGTTGCTGTAAGCAAGCAGATTCTCATTCAAAGATGCAAGTTACTATGTAGGAACAAGTTTGTATAGGTATTTCAAAGATGCCCAGAACTGAGCTAAACTTGGTATGTGTCCAACTCCTAGAAATAACTTCATGCCCCATCTCCCTTACTTCCAGCTAGTAAGGATCACATAATTCCTAACAAAGTTTTGACACAGATTCCCAATTCGGGCATTCAGAACATATAGCACGTTGCTGTAAGCAAGCACATTCTCATTCAAAGATGCAAGTTACTATGTAGGAACAAGTTTGTATAGGTATTTCAAAGATGCCCAGAACTGAGCTAAACTTGGTATGTGTCCAACTCCTAGAAATAACTTCATGCCCCATCTCCCTTACTTCCAGCTAGTAAGGATCACATAATTCCTAACAAAGTTTTGACACAGATTCCCAATTCGGGCATTCAGAACATATAGCACGTTGCTGTAAGCAAGCACATTTTCATTCAAAGTTGCAAGTTACTATGTAGGAACAAGTTTGTATAGGTATTTCAAAGATTCCCAGAACTGAGCTAAACTTGGTATGTGTCCAACTCCTAGAAATAACTTCATGCCCCATCTCCCTTACTTCCAGCTAGTAAGGATCACATAATTCCTAACAAAGTTTTGACACAGATTCCCAATTCGGGCATTCAGAACATATAGCACGTTGCTGTCAGCAAGCACATTTTCATTCAAAGATGCAAGTTACTATGTAGGAACAAGTTTGTATAGGTATTTCAAAGATGCCCAGAACTGAGCTAAACTTGGTATGTGTCCAACTCCTAGAAATAACTTCATGCCCCATCTCCCTTACTTCCAGCTAGTAAGGATCACATAATTCCTAACAAAGTTTTGACACAGATTCCCAATTCGGGCATTCAGAACATATAGCACGTTGCTGTAAGCAAGCACATTTTCATTCAAAGTTGCAAGTTACTATGTAGGAACAAGTTTGTATAGGTATTTCAAAGATGCCCAGAACTGAGCTAAACTTGGTATGTGTCCAACTCCTGGAAATAACTTCATGCCCCATCTCCCTTACTTCCAGCTAGTAAGGATCACATAATTCCTAACAAAGTTTTGACACAGATTGCCAATTCGGGCATTCAGAACATATAGCACGTTGCTGTAAGCAAGCACATTTTCATTCAAAGTTGCAAGTTACTATGTAGGAACAAGTTTGTATAGGTATTTCAAAGATGCCCAGAACTGAGCTAAACTTGGTATGTGTCCAACTCCTAGAAATAACTTCATGCCCCATCTCCCTTACTTCCAGCTAGTAAGGATCACATAATTCCTAACAAAGTTTGGACACAGATTCCCAATTCGGGCATTCAGAACATATAGCACGTTGCTGTAAGCAAGCACATTTTCATTCAAAGTTGCAAGTTACTATGTAGGAACAAGTTTGTATAGGTATTTCAAAGATGCCCAGAACTGAGCTAAACTTGGTATGTGTCCAACTCCTAGAAATAACTTCATGCCCCATCTCCCTTACTTCCAGCTAGTAAGGATCACATAATTCCTAACAAAGTTTGGACACAGATTCCCAATTCGGGCATTCAGAACATATAGCACGTTGCTGTAAGCAAGCAGATTCTCATTCAAAGATGCAAGTTACTATGTAGGAACAAGTTTGTATAGGTATTTCAAAGATGCCCAGAACTGAGCTAAACTTGGTATGTGTCCAACTCCTAGAAATCACTTCATGCCCCATCTCCCTTACTTCCAGCTAGTAAAGATCACATAATTCCTAACAAAGTTTTGACACAGATTCCCAATTCGGGCATTCAGAACATATAGCACGTTGCTGTAAGCAAGCAGATTCTCATTCAAAGATGCAAGTTACTATGTAGGAACAAGTTTGTATAGGTATTTCAAAGATGCCCAGAAATGAGCTAAACTTGGTATGTGTCCAAATCCTAGAAATAACTTCGTGCCCCATCTCCCTTACTTCCAGCTAGTAAGGATCACATAATTCCTAACAAAGTTTTGACACAGATTGCCAATTCGGGCATTCAGAACATATAGCACGTTGCTGTAAGCAAGCAGATTCTCATTCAAAGATGCAAGTTACTATGTAGGAACAAGTTTGTATAGGTATTTCAATGATGCCCAGAACTGAGCTAAACTTGGTATGTGTCCACCTCCAAGAAATAACTTCATGCTCCATCTCCCTTACTTCCAGCTAGTAAGGATCACATAATTCCTAACAAAGTTTTGACACAGATTCCCAATTCGGGCATTCAGAACCTATAGCATGTTGCTGCCAGCAAGCACATTCTCATTCAAAGTTGCAAGTTACTATGTAGGAACAAGTTTGTATAGGTATTTCAAAGATGCCCAGAACTGAGCTAAACTTGGTATGTCTCCAACTCCAAGAAATAACTTCATGCCCCATCTCCCTTACTTCCAGCTAGTAAGGATCACATAATTCCTAACAAAGTTTTGACACAGATTCCCAATTCGGGCATTCAGAACATATAGCACGTTGCTGTAAGCAAGCACATTCTCATTCAAAGTTGCAAGTTACTATGTAGGAACAAGTTTGTATAGGTATTTCAAAGATGCCCAGAACTGAGCTAAACTTGGTATGTGTCCAACTCCTAGAAATAACTTCATGCCCCATCTCCCTTACTTCCAGCTAGTAAGGATCACATAATTCCTAACAAAGTTTTGACACAGATTGCCAATTCGGGCATTCAGAACATATAGCACGTTGCTGTAAGCAAGCACATTTTCATTCAAAGTTGCAAGTTACTATGTAGGAACAAGTTTGTATAGGTATTTCAAAGATGCCCAGAACTGAGCTAAACTTGGTATGTGTCCAACTCCTAGAAATAACTTCATGCCCCATCTCCCTTACTTCCAGCTAGTAAGGATCACATAATTCCTAACAAAATTTGGACACAGATTCCCAATTCGGGCATTCAGAACATATAGCACGTTGCTGTAAGCAAGCACATTTTCATTCAAAGTTGCAAGTTACTATGTAGGAACAAGTTTGTATAGGTATTTTAAAGATGCCCAGAACTGAGCTAAACTTGGTATGTGTCCAACTCCTAGAAATAACTTCATGCCCCATCTCCATTACTTCCAGCTAGTAAGGATCACATAATTCCTAACAAAGTTTGGACACAGATTCCCAATTCGGGCATTCAGAACATATAGCACGTTGCTGTAAGCAAGCAGATTCTCATTCAAAGTTGCAAGTTACTATGTAGGAACAAGTTTGTATAGGTATTTCAAAGATGCCCAGAACTGAGCTAAACTTGGTATGTGTCCAACTCCTAGAAATAACTTCATGCCCCATCTCCCTTACTTCCAGCTAGTAAGGATCACATAATTCCTAACAAAGTTTGGACACAGATTCCCAATTCGGGCATTCAGAACATATAGCACGTTGCTGTAAGCAAGCAGATTCTCATTCAAAGATGCAAGTTACTATGTAGGAACCAGTTTGTATAGGTATTTCAAAGATGCCCAGAACTGAGCTAAACTTGGTATGTGTCCAACTCCTAGAAATAACTTCATGCCCCATCTCCCTTACTTCCAGCTAGTAAGGATCACATAATTCCTAACAAAGGTTTGACACAGATTCCCAATTCGGGCATTCAGAACATATAGCACGTTGCTGTAAGCAAGCACATTTTCATTCAAAGTTGCAAGTTACTATGTAGGAACAAGTTTGTATAGGTATTTCAAAGATGCCCAGAACTGAGCTAAACTTGGTATGTGTCCAACTCCTAGAAATAACTTCATGCCCCATCTCCCTTACTTCCAGCTAGTAAGGATCACACAATTCCTAACAAAGTTTGGACGCAGATTCCCAATTCGGGCATTCAGAACATATAGCACGTTGCTGTAAGCAAGCAGATTCTCATTCAAAGTTGCAAGTTACTATGTAGGAACAAGTTTGTATAGGTATTTCAAAGATGCCCAGAACTGAGCTAAACTTGGTATGTGTCCAACTCCTAGAAATAACTTCATGCCCCATCTCCCTTACTTCCAGCTAGTAAGGATCACATAATTCCTAACAAAGTTTTGACACAGATTGCCAATTCGGGCATTCAGAACATATAGCACGTTGCTGTAAGCAAGCACATTCTCATTCAAAGATGCAAGTTACTATGTAGGAACAAGTATGTATAGGTATTTCAAAGATGCCCAGAACTGAGCTAAACTTGGTATGTGTCCAACTCCTAGAAATAACTTCATGCTCCATCTCCCTTACTTCCAGCTAGTAAGGATCACATAATTCCTAACAAAGTTTTGACACAGATTGCCAATTCGGGCATTCAGAACATATAGCACGTTGCTGTAAGCAAGCACATTCTCATTCAAAGATGCAAGTTATTATGTAGGAACAAGTTTGTATAGGTATTTCAAAGATGCCCAGAACTGAGCTAAACTTGGTATGTGTCCAACTCCTAGAAATAACTTCATGCCCCATCTCCCTTACTTCCAGCTAGTAAGGATCACATAATTTCTAACAAAGTTTTGACACAGATTCCCTATTCGGGCATTCAGAACATATAGCACGTTGCTGTAAGCAAGCAGATTCTCATTCAAAGATGCAAGTTACTATGTAGGAACAAGTTTGTATAGGTATTTCAAAGATGCCCAGAACTGAGCTAAACTTGGTATGTGTCCAACTCCTAGAAATAACTTCATGCTCCATCTCCCTTACTTCCAGCTAGTAAGGATCACATAATTCCTAACAAAGATTTGACACAGATTCCCAATTCCGGCATTCAGAACATATAGCACGTTGCTGTAAGCAAGCACATTTTCATTCAAAGATGCAAGTTACTATGTAGGAACAAGTTTGTATAGGTATTTCAAAGATGCCCAGAACTGAGCTAAACTTGGTATGTGTCCAACTCCTAGAAATAACTTCATGCCCCATCTCCCTTACTTCCAGCTAGTAAGGATCACATAATTCCTAACAAAGTTTTGACACAGATTGCCAATTCGGGCATTCAGAACATATAGCACGTTGCTGTAAGCAAGCACATTCTCATTCAAAGATGCAAGTTACTATGTAGGAACAAGTTTGTATAGGTATTTCAAAGATGCCCAGAACTGAGCTAAACTTGGTATGTGTCCAACTCCTAGAAATAACTTCATGCCCCATCTCCCTTACTTCCAGCTAGTAAGGATCACATAATTCCTAACAAAGTTTTGACACAGATTCCCAATTCGGGCATTCAGAACATATAGCACGTTGCTGTAAGCAAGCACATTCTCATTCAAAGTTGCAAGTTACTATGTAGGAACAAGTTTGTATAGGTATTTCAAAGATGCCCAGAACTGAGCTAAACTTGGTATGTGTCCAACTCCTAGAAATAACTTCATGCCCCATCTCCCTTACTTCCAGCTAGTAAGGATCACACAATTCCTAACAAAGTTTTGACACAGATTCCCAATTCGGGCATTCAGAACATATAGCACGTTGCTGTAAGCAAGCACATTCTCATTCAAAGTTGCAAGTTACTATGTAGGAACAAGTTTGTATAGGTATTTCAAAGACGCCCAGAACTGAGCTAAACTTGGTATGTGTCCAACTCCTAGAAATAACTTCATGCCCCATCTCCCTTACTTCCAGCTAGTAAGGATCACACAATTCCTAACAAAGTTTTGACACAGATTCCCAATTCGGGCATTCAGAACATATAGCACGTTGCTGTAAGCAAGCAGATTCTCATTCAAAGATGCAAGTTACTATGTAGGAACAAGTTTGTATAGGTATTTCAAAGATGCCCAGAACTGAGCTAAACTTGGTATGTGTCCAACTCCTAGAAATAACTTCATGCCCCATCTCCCTTACTTCCAGCTAGTAAGGATCACATAATTCCTAACAAAGTTTGGACACAGATTCCCAATTCGGGCATTCAGAACATATAGCACGTTGCTGTAAGCAAGCAGATTCTCATTCAAAGATGCAAGTTACTATGTAGGAACAAGTTTGTATAGGTATTTCAAAGATGCCCAGAACTGAGCTAAACTTGGTATGTGTCCAACTCCTAGAAATAACTTCATGCCCCATCTCCCTTACTTCCAGCTAGTAAGGATCACATAATTCCTAACAAAGTTTTGACACAGATTGCCAATTCGGGCATTCAGAACATATAGCACGTTGCTGTAAGCAAGCACATTCTCATTCAAAGATGCAAGTTACTATGTAGGAACAAGTTTGTATAGGTATTTCAAAGATGCACAGAACGGAGCTAAACTTGGTATGTGTCCAACTCCTAGAAATAACTTCATGCCCCATCTCCCTTACTTCCAGCTAGTAAGGATCACATAATTCCTAACAAAGTTTTGACACAGATTCCCAATTCGGGCATTCGGAACATATAGCACGTTGCTGTAAGCAAGCAGATTCTCATTCAAAGATGCAAGTTACTATGTAGGAACAAGTTTGTATAGGTATTTCAAAGATGCCCAGAACTGAGCTAAACTTGGTATGTGTCCAACTCCTAGAAATAACTTCATGCCCCATCTCCCTTACTTCCAGCTAGTAAGGATCACATAATTCCTAACAAAGTTTTGACACAGATTCCCAACTCGGGCATTCAGAACATATAGCACGTTGCTGTAAGCAAGCAGATACTCATTCAAAGATGCAAGTTACTATGTAGGAACAAGTTTGTATAGGTATTTCAAAGATGCCCAGAACTGAGCTAAACTTGGTATGTGTCCAACTCCTAGAAATAACTTCATGCCCCATCTCCCTTACTTCCAGCTAGTAAGGATCACATAATTCCTAACAAAGTTTTGACACAGATTGCCAATTCGGGCATTCAGAACATATAGCACGTTGCTGTAAGCAAGCACATTCTCATTCAAAGATGCAAGTTACTATGTAGGAACAAGTTTGTATAGGTATTTCAAATATGCACAGAACTGAGCTAAACTTGGTATGTGTCCAACTCCTAGAAATAACTTCATGCCCCATCTCCCTTACTTCCAGCTAGTAAGGATCACATAATTCCTAACAAAGTTTTGACACAGATTCCCAATTCGGGCATTCAGAACATATAGCACGTTGCTGTAAGCAAGCACATTTTCATTCAAAGTTGCAAGTTACTATGTAGGAACAAGTTTGTATAGGTATTTCAAAGATGCCCAGAACTGAGCTAAACTTGGTATGTGTCCAACTCCTAGAAATAACTTCATGCCCCATCTCCCTTACTTCCAGCTAGTAAGGATCACATAATTCCTAACAAAGTTTTGACACAGTTTCCCAATTCGGGCATTCAGATCATATAGCACGTTGCTGTAAGCAAGAAGATTCTCATTTAAAGATGCAAGTTACTATGTAGGAACAAGTTTGTATAGGTATTTCAAAGATGCCCAGAACTGAGCTAAACTTGGTATGTGTCCAACTCCTAGAAATAACTTCATGCCCCATCTCCCTTACTTCCAGCTAGTAAGGATCACATAATTCCTAACAAAGTTTTGACACAGATTGCCTATTCGGGCATTCAGAACATATAGCACGTTGCTGCAAGCAAGCACATTCTCATTCAAAGTTGCAAGTTACTATGTAGGAACAAGTTTGTATAGGTATTTCAAAGATGCCCAGAACTGAGCTAAACTTGGTATGTCTCCAACTCCAAGAAATAACTTCATGCCCCATCTCCCTTACTTTCAGCTAGTAAGGATCACGTAATTCCTAACAAAGTTTTGACACAGATTCCCAATTCGGGCATTCAGAACATATAGCACGTTGCTGTAAGCAAGCACATTTTCTTTCAAAGTTGCAAGTTACTATGTAGGAACAAGTTTGTATAGGTATTTCAAAGATGCCCAGAACTGAGCTAAACTTGGTATGTGTCCAACTCCTAGAAATAACTTCATGCCCCATCTCCCTTACTTCCAGCTAGTAAGGATCACATAATTCCTAACAAAGTTTTGACACAGATTCCCAATTCGGGCATTCAGAACATATAGCACGTTGCTGTAAGCAAGCACATTTTCATTCAAAGTTGCAAGTTACTATGTAGGAACAAGTTTGTATAGGTATTTCAAAGATGCCCAGAACTGAGCTAAACTTGGTATGTGTCCAACTCCTAGAAATAACTTCATGCCCCATCTCCCTTACTTCCAGCTAGTAAGGATCACATAATTCCTAACAAAGTTTTGACACAGATTGCCAATTCGGGCATTCAGAACATATAGCACGTTGCTGTAAGCAAGCACATTCTCATTCAAAGATGCAAGTTACTATGTAGGAACAAGTTTGTATAGGTATTTCAAAGATGCCCAGAACTGAGCTAAACTTGGTATGTGTCCAACTCTTAGAAATAACTTCATGCCCCATCTCCCTTACTTCCAGCTAGTAAGGATCACATAATTCCTAACAAAGTTTTGACACAGATTGCCAATTCGGGCATTCAGAACATATAGCACGTTGCTGTAAGCAAGCACATTCTCATTCAAAGACGCAAGTGACTATGTAGGAACAAGTTTGTATAGGTATTTCAAAGATGCCCAGAACTGAGCTAAACTTGGTATGTGTCCAACTCCTAGAAATAACTTCATGCTCCATCTCCCTTACTTCCAGCTAGTAAGGATCACATAATTCCTAACAAACTTTTGACACAGATTCCCAAATCGGGCATTCGGAACATATAGCACGTTGCTGCAAGCAAGCACATTCTCATTCAAAGTTGCAAGTTACTATGTAGGAACAAGTTTGTATAGGTATTTCAAAGATGCCCAGAACTGAGCTAAACTTGGTATGTCTCCAACTCCAAGAAATAACTTCATGCCCCATCTCCCTTACTTTCAGCTAGTAAGGATCACGTAATTACTAACAAAGTTTTGACACAGATTCCCAATTCGGGCATTCAGAACATATAGCACGTTGCTGTAAGCAAGCACATTCTAATTCAAAGTTGCAAGTTACTATGTAGGAACAAGTTTCTATAGGTATTTCAAAGATGCCCAGAACTGAGCTAAACTTGGTATGTGTCCAACTCCTAGAAATAACTTCATGCCCCATCTCCCTTACTTCCAGCTAGTAAGGATCACGTAATTCCTAACAAAGTTTTGACACAGATTCCCAATTCGGGCATTCAGAACATATAGCACGTTGCTGTAAGCAAGCACATTTTCATTCAAAGTTGCAAGTTACTATGTAGGAACAAGTTTGTATAGGTATTTCAAAGATGCCCAGAACTGAGCTAAACTTGGTATGTGTCCAACTCCTAGAAATAACTTCATGCAACATCTCCCTTACTTCCAGCTAGTAAGGATCACATAATTCCTAACAAAGTTTGGACACAGATTCCCAATTCGGGCATTCAGAACATATAGCACGTTGCTGTAAGCAAGCACATTTTCATTCAAAGTTGCAAGTTACTATGTAGGAACAAGTTTGTATAGGTATTTCAAAGATGCCCAGAACTGAGCTAAACTTGGTATGTGTCCAACTCCTAGAAATAACTTCATGCCCCATCTCCCTTACTTCCAGCTAGTAAGGATCACATAATTCCTAACAAAGTTTTGACACAGATTCCCAATTCGGGCATTCAGAACATATAGCACGTTGCTGTAAGCAAGCACATTCTCATTCAAAGATGCAAGTTACTATGTAGGAACAAGTTTGTATAGGTATTTCAAAGATGCCCAGGACTGAGCTAAACTTGGTATGTGTCCAACTCCTAGAAATAACTTCATGCCCCATCTCCCTTACTTCCAGCTAGTAAGGATCACATAATTCCTAACAAATTTTTGACACAGATTGCCAATTCGGGCATTCAGAACATATAGCACGTTGCTGTAAGCAAGCACATTCTCATTCAAAGATGCAAGTTACTATGTAGGAACAAGTTTGTATAGGTATTTCAAAGATGCACAGGACTGAGCTAAACTTGGTATGTGTCCAACTCCTAGAAATAACTTCATGCCCCATCTCCCTTACTTCCAGCTAGTAAGGATCACATAATTCCTAACAAAGTTTTGACACAGATTCCCAATTCGGGCATTCAGAACATATAGCACGTTGCTGTAAGCAAGCACATTCTCATTCAAAGATGCAAGTTACTATGTAGGAACAAGTTTGTATAGGTATTTCAAAGATGCCCAGAACTGAGCTAAACTTGGTATGTGTCCAACTCCTAGAAATAACTTCATGCCCCATCTCCCTTACTTCCAGCTAGTAAGGATCACATAATTCCTAACAAAGTTTTGACACAGATTGCCAATTCGGGCATTCAGAACATATAGCACGTTGCTGTAAGCAAGCAGATTCTCATTCAAAGATGCAAGTTACTATGTAGGAACAAGTTTGTATAGGTATTTCAAAGATGCCCAGAACTGAGCTAAACTTGGTATGTGTCCAACTCCTAGAAATAACTTCATGCCCCATCTCACTTACTTCTAGCTAGTAAGGATCACATAATTCCTAACAAAGTTTTGACACAGATTGCCAATTCGGGCATTCAGAACATATAGCACGTTGCTGTAAGCAAGCACATTCTCATTCAAAGATGCAAGTTACTATGTAGGAACAAGTTTGTATAGGTATTTCAAATATGCACAGAACTGAGCTAAACTTGGTATGTGTCCAACTCCTAGAAATAACTTCATGCCCCATCTCCCTTACTTCCAGCTAGTAAGGATCACATAATTCCTAACAAAGTTTTGACACAGATTCCCAATTCGGGCATTCAGAACATATAGCACGTTGCTGTAAGCAAGCACATTTTCATTCAAAGTTGCAAGTTACTATGTAGGAACAAGTTTGTATAGGTATTTCAAAGATGCCCAGAACTGAGCTATACTTGGTATGTGTCCAACTCCTAGAAATAACTTCATGCCCCATCTCCCTTACTTCCAGCTAGTAAGGATCACATAATTCCTAACAAAGTTTTGACACAGATTCCCAATTCGGGCATTCAGAACATATAGCACGTTGCTGTAAGCAAGCAGATTCTCATTTAAAGATGCAAGTTACTATGTAGGAACAAGTTTGTATAGGTATTTCAAAGATGCCCAGAACTGAGCTAAACTTGGTATGTGTCCAACTCCTAGAAATAACTTCATGCCCCATCTCCCTTACTTCCAGCTAGTAATGATCACATAATTCCTAACAAAGTTTTGACACAGATTGCCTATTCGGGCATTCAGAACATATAGCACGTTGCTGCAAGCAAGCACATTCTCATTCAAAGTTGCAAGTTACTATGTAGGAACAAGTTTGTATAGGTATTTCAAAGATGCCCAGAACTGAGCTAAACTTGGTATGTCTCCAACTCCAAGAAATAACTTCATGCCCCATCTCCCTTACTTTCAGGTAGTAAGGATCACGTAATTCCTAACAAAGTTTTGACACAGATTCCCAATTCGGGCATTCAGAACATATAGCACGTTGCTGTAAGCGAGCACATTTTCTTTCAAAGTTGCAAGTTACTATGTAGGAACAAGTTTGTATAGGTATTTCAAAGATGCCCAGAACTGAGCTAAACTTGGTATGTGTCCAACTCCTAGAAATAACTTCATGCCCCATCTCCCTTACTTCCAGCTAGTAAGGATCACATAATTCCTAACAAAGTTTTGACACAGATTCCCAATTCGGGCATTCAGAACATATAGCACGTTGCTGTAAGCAAGCAGATTCTCATTCAAAGATGCAAGTTACTATGTAGGAACAAGTTTGTATAGGTATTTCAAAGATGCCCAGAACTGAGCTAAACTTGGTATGTGTCCAACTCTTAGAAATAACTTCATGCCCCATCTCCCTTACTTCCAGCTAGTAAGGATCACATAATTCCTAACAAAGTTTTGACACAGATTGCCAATTCGGGCATTCAGAACATATAGCACGTTGCTGTAAGCAAGCACATTCTCATTCAAAGATGCAAGTTACTATGTAGGAACAAGTTTGTATAGGTATTTCAAAGATGCCCAGAACTGAGCTAAACTTGGTATGTGTCCAACTCCTAGAAATAACTTCATGCTCCATCTCCCTTACTTCCAGCTAGTAAGGATCACATAATTCCTAACAAACTTTTGACACAGATTCCCAAATCGGGCATTCAGAACATATAGCACGTTGCTGCAAGCAAGCACATTCTCATTCAAAGTTGCAAGTTACTATGTAGGAACAAGTTTGTATAGGTATTTCAAAGATGCCCAGAACTGAGCTAAACTTGGTATGTCTCCAACTCCAAGAAATAACTTCATGCCCCATCTCCCTTACTTTCAGCTAGTAAGGATCACGTAATTCCTAACAAAGTTTTGACACAGATTCCCAATTCGGGCATTCAGAACATATAGCACGTTGCTGTAAGAAAGCACATTCTAATTCAAAGTTGCAAGTTATTATGTAGGAACAAGTTTGTATAGGTATTTCAAAGATGCCCAGAACTGAGCTAAACTTGGTATGTGTCCAACTCCTAGAAATAACTTCATGCCACATCTCCCTTACTTCCAGCTAGTAAGGATCACATAATTCCTAACAAAGTTTGGACACAGATTCCCAATTCGGGCATTCAGAACATATAGCACGTTGCTGTAAGAAAGCACATTTTCATTCAAAGTTGCAAGTTACTATGTAGGAACAAGTTTGTATAGGTATTTCAAAGATGCCCAGGACTGAGCTAAACTTGGTATGTGTCCAACTCCTAGAAATAACTTCACGCCCCATCTCCCTTACTTCCAGCTAGTAAGGATCACATAATTCCTAACAAAGTTTTGACACAGATTCCCAATTCGGGCATTCAGAACATATAGCACGTTGCTGTAAGCAAGCACATTCTCATTCAAAGATGCAAGTTACTATGTAGGAACAAGTTTGTATAGTTATTTCAAAGATGCCCAGGACTGAGCTAAACTTGGTATGTGTCCAACTCCTAGAAATAACTTCATGCCCCATCTCCCTTACTTCCAGCTAGTAAGGATCACATAATTCCTAACAAAGTTTTGACACAGATTCCCAATTCGGGCATTCAGAACATATAGCACGTTGCTGTAAGCAAGCACATTCTCATTCAAAGATGCAAGTTACTATGTAGGAACAAGTTTGTATAGGTATTTCAAAGATGCACAGGACTGAGCTAAACTTGGTATGTGTCCAACTCCTAGAAATAACTTCATGCCTCATCTCCCTTACTTCCAGCTAGTAAGGATCACATAATTCCTAACAAAGTTTTGACACAGATTCCCAATTCCGGCATTCAGAACATATAGCACGTTGCTGTAAGCAAGCACTTTCTCATTCAAAGATGCAAGTTACTATGTAGGAACAAGTTTGTATAGGTATTTCAAAGATGCCCAGGACTGAGCTAAACTTGGTATGTGTCCAACTCCTAGAAATAACTTCATGCCCCATCTCCCTTACTTCCAGCTAGTAAGGATCACATAATTCCTAACAAAGGTTTGACACAGATTCCCAATTCGGGCATTCAGAACATATAGCACGTTGCTGTAAGCAAGCACATTCTCATTCAAAGTTGCAAGTTACTATGTAGGAACAAGTTTGTATAGGTATTTCAAAGATGCCCAGAACTGAGCTAAACTTGGTATGTGTCCAACTCCTAGAAATAACTTCATGCCCCATCTCCCTTACTTCCAGCTAGTAAGGATCACATAATTCCTAACAAAGTTTTGACACAGATTCCCAATTCGGGCATTCAGAACATATAGCACGTTGCTGTAAGCAAGCACATTCTCATTCAAAGTTGCAAGTTACTATGTAGGAACAAGTTTGTATAGGTATTTCAAAGATGCCCAGAACTGAGCTAAACTTGGTATGTGTCCAACTCCTAGAAATAACTTCATGCCCCATCTCCCTTACTTTCAGCTAGTAAGGATCACATAATTCCTAACAAAGTTTTGACACAGATTGCCAATTCGGGCATTCAGAACATATAGCACGTTGCTGTAAGCAAGCAGATTCTCATTCAAAGATGCAAGTTACTATGTAGGAACAAGTTTGTATAGGTATTTCAAAGATGCACAGAACTGAGCTAAACTTGGTATGTGTCCAACTCCTAGAAATAACTTCATGCCCCATCTCCCTTACTTCCAGCTAGTAAGGATCACATAATTCCTAACAAAGTTTTGACACAGATTCCCAATTCGGGCATTCAGAACATATAGCACGTTGCTGTAAGCAAGCACATTTTCATTCAAAGTTGCAAGTTACTATGTAGGAACAAGTTTGTATAGGTATTTCAAAGATGCCCAGAACTGAGCTAAACTTGGTATGTGTCCAACTCCTAGAAATAACTTCATGCCCCATCTCCCTTACTTCCAGCTAGTAAGGATCACATAATTCCTAACAAAGTTTTGACACAGATTCCCAATTCGGGCATTCAGAACATATAGCACGTTGCTGTAAGCAAGCAGATTCTCATTCAAAGATGCAAGTTACTATGTAGGAACAAGTTTGTATAGGTATTTCAAAGATGCCCAGAACTGAGCTAAACTTGGTATGTGTCCAACTCTTAGAAATAACTTCATGCCCCATCTCCCTTACTTCCAGCTAGTAAGGATCACATAATTCCTAACAAAGTTTTGACACAGATTGCCAATTCGGGCATTCAGAACATATAGCACGTTGCTGTAAGCAAGCAGATTCTCATTCAAAGATGCAAGTTACTATGTAGGAACAAGTTTGTATAGGTATTTCAAAGATGCCCAGAACTGAGCTAAACTTGGTATGTGTCCAACTCCTAGAAATAACTTCATGCCCCATCTCCCTTACTTCCAGCTAGTAAGGATCACACAATTCCTAACAAAGTTCTGACACAGATTCCCAATTCGGGCATTCAGAACATATAGCACGTTGCTGTAAGCAAGCACATTCTCATTCAAAGATGCAAGTTACTATGTAGGAACAAGTTTGTACAGGTATTTCAAAGATGCCCAGAACTGAGCTAAACTTGGTATGTGTCCAACTCCTAGAAATAACTTCATGCCCCATCTCCCTTACTTCCAGCTAGTAAGGATCACACAATTCCTAACAAAGTTTTGACACAGATTCCCAATTCGGGCATTCAGAACATATAGCACGTTGCTGTAAGCAAGCAGATTCTCATTCAAAGATGCAAGTTACTATGTAGGAACAAGTTTGTATAGGTATTTCAAAGATGCCCAGAACTGAGCTAAACTTGGTATGTGTCCAACTCCTAGAAATAACTTCATGCCCCATCTCCCTTACTTCCAGCTAGTAAGGATCACATAATTCCTAACAAAGGTTTGACACAGATTCCCAATTCGGGCATTCAGAACATATAGCACGTTGCTGTAAGCAAGCACATTCTCATTCAAAGTTGCAAGTTACTATGTAGGAACAAGTTTGTATAGGTATTTCAAAGATGCCCAGAACTGAGCTAAACTTGGTATGTGTCCAACTCCTAGAAATAACTTCATGCCCCATCTCCCTTACTTCCAGCTAGTAAGGATCACATAATTCCTAACAAAGTTTTGACACAGATTCCCAATTCGGGCATTCAGAACACATAGCACGTTGCTGTAAGCAAGCACATTCTCATTCAAAGTTGCAAGTTACTATGTAGGAACAAGTTTGTATAGGTATTTCAAAGATGCCCAGAACTGAGCTAAACTTGGTATGTGTCCAACTCCTAGAAATAACTTCATGCCCCATCTCCCTTACTTTCAGCTAGTAAGGATCACATAATTCCTAACAAAGTTTTGACAGAGATTGCCAATTCGGGCATTCAGAACATATAGCACGTTGCTGTAAGCAAGCAGATTCTCATTCAAAGATGCAAGTTACTATGTAGGAACAAGTTTGTATAGGTATTTCAAAGATGCACAGAACTGAGCTAAACTTGGTATGTGTCCAACTCCTAGAAATAACTTCATGCCCCATCTCCCTTACTTCCAGCTAGTAAGGATCACATAATTCCTAACAAAGTTTTGACACAGATTCCCAATTCGGGCATTCAGAACATATAGCACGTTGCTGTAAGCAAGCACATTTTCATTCAAAGTTGCAAGTTACTATGTAGGAACAAGTTTGTATAGGTATTTCAAAGATGCCCAGGACTGAGCTAAACTTGGTATGTGTCCAACTCCTAGAAATAACTTCATGCCCCATCTCCCTTACTTCCAGCTAGTAAGGATCACATAATTCCTAACAAAGTTTTGACACAGATTCCCAATTCGGGCATTCAGAACATATAGCACGTTGCTGTAAGCAAGCAGATTCTCATTCAAAGATGCAAGTTACTATGTAGGAACAAGTTTGTATAGGTATTTCAAAGATGCCCAGAACTGAGCTAAACTTGGTATGTGTCCAACTCTTAGAAATAACTTCATGCCCCATCTCCCTTACTTCCAGCTAGTAAGGATCACATAATTCCTAACAAAGTTTTGACACAGATTGCCAATTCGGGCATTCAGAACATATAGCACGTTGCTGTAAGCAAGCAGATTCTCATTCAAAGATGCAAGTTACTATGTAGGAACAAGTTTGTATAGGTATTTCAAAGATGCCCAGAACTGAGCTAAACTTGGTATGTGTCCAACTCCTAGAAATAACTTCATGCCCCATCTCCCTTACTTCCAGCTAGTAAAGATCACACAATTCCTAACAAAGTTTTGACACAGATTCCCAATTCGGGCATTCAGAACATATAGCACGTTGCTGTAAGCAAGCAGATTCTCATTTAAAGATGCAAGTTACTATGTAGGAACAAGTTTGTATAGGTATTTCAAAGATGCCCAGAACTGAGCTAAACTTGGTATGTGTCCAACTCCTAGAAATAACTTCATGCCCCATCTCCCTTACTTCCAGCTAGTAAGGATCACATAATTCCTAACAAAGTTTTGACACAGATTGCCTATTCGGGCATTCAGAACATATAGCACGTTGCTGCAAGCAAGCACATTCTCATTCAAAGTTGCAAGTTACTATGTAGGAACAAGTTTGTATAGGTATTTCAAAGATGCCCAGAACTGAGCTAAACTTGGTATGTGTCCAACTCTTAGAAATAACTTCATGCCCCATCTCCCTTACTTCCAGCTAGTAAGGATCACATAATTCCTAACAAAGTTTTGACACAGATTGCCAATTCGGGCATTCAGAACATATAGCACGTTGCTGTAAGCAAGCAGATTCTCATTCAAAGATGCAAGTTACTATGTAGGAACAAGTTTGTATAGGTATTTCAAAGATGCCCAGAACTGAGCTAAACTTGGTATGTGTCCAACTCCTAGAAATAACTTCATGCCCCATCTCCCTTACTTCCAGCTAGTAAGGATCACACAATTCCTAACAAAGTTCTGACACAGATTCCCAATTCGGGCATTCAGAACATATAGCACGTTGCTGTAAGCAAGCACATTCTCATTCAAAGATGCAAGTTACTATGTAGGAACAAGTTTGTACAGGTATTTCAAAGATGCCCAGAACTGAGCTAAACTTGGTATGTGTCCAACTCCTAGAAATAACTTCATGCCCCATCTCCCTTACTTCCAGCTAGTAAGGATCACACAATTCCTAACAAAGTTTTGACACAGATTCCCAATTCGGGCATTCAGAACATATAGCACGTTGCTGTAAGCAAGCAGATTCTCATTCAAAGATGCAAGTTACTATGTAGGAACAAGTTTGTATAGGTATTTCAAAGATGCCCAGAACTGAGCTAAACTTGGTATGTGTCCAACTCCTAGAAATAACTTCATGCCCCATCTCCCTTACTTCCAGCTAGTAAGGATCACATAATTCCTAACAAAGGTTTGACACAGATTCCCAATTCGGGCATTCAGAACATATAGCACGTTGCTGTAAGCAAGCACATTCTCATTCAAAGTTGCAAGTTACTATGTAGGAACAAGTTTGTATAGGTATTTCAAAGATGCCCAGAACTGAGCTAAACTTGGTATGTGTCCAACTCCTAGAAATAACTTCATGCCCCATCTCCCTTACTTCCAGCTAGTAAGGATCACATAATTCCTAACAAAGTTTTGACACAGATTCCCAATTCGGGCATTCAGAACACATAGCACGTTGCTGTAAGCAAGCACATTCTCATTCAAAGTTGCAAGTTACTATGTAGGAACAAGTTTGTATAGGTATTTCAAAGATGCCCAGAACTGAGCTAAACTTGGTATGTGTCCAACTCCTAGAAATAACTTCATGCCCCATCTCCCTTACTTTCAGCTAGTAAGGATCACATAATTCCTAACAAAGTTTTGACAGAGATTGCCAATTCGGGCATTCAGAACATATAGCACGTTGCTGTAAGCAAGCAGATTCTCATTCAAAGATGCAAGTTACTATGTAGGAACAAGTTTGTATAGGTATTTCAAAGATGCACAGAACTGAGCTAAACTTGGTATGTGTCCAACTCCTAGAAATAACTTCATGCCCCATCTCCCTTACTTCCAGCTAGTAAGGATCACATAATTCCTAACAAAGTTTTGACACAGATTCCCAATTCGGGCATTCAGAACATATAGCACGTTGCTGTAAGCAAGCACATTTTCATTCAAAGTTGCAAGTTACTATGTAGGAACAAGTTTGTATAGGTATTTCAAAGATGCCCAGGACTGAGCTAAACTTGGTATGTGTCCAACTCCTAGAAATAACTTCATGCCCCATCTCCCTTACTTCCAGCTAGTAAGGATCACATAATTCCTAACAAAGTTTTGACACAGATTCCCAATTCGGGCATTCAGAACATATAGCACGTTGCTGTAAGCAAGCAGATTCTCATTCAAAGATGCAAGTTACTATGTAGGAACAAGTTTGTATAGGTATTTCAAAGATGCCCAGAACTGAGCTAAACTTGGTATGTGTCCAACTCTTAGAAATAACTTCATGCCCCATCTCCCTTACTTCCAGCTAGTAAGGATCACATAATTCCTAACAAAGTTTTGACACAGATTGCCAATTCGGGCATTCAGAACATATAGCACGTTGCTGTAAGCAAGCAGATTCTCATTCAAAGATGCAAGTTACTATGTAGGAACAAGTTTGTATAGGTATTTCAAAGATGCCCAGAACTGAGCTAAACTTGGTATGTGTCCAACTCCTAGAAATAACTTCATGCCCCATCTCCCTTACTTCCAGCTAGTAAAGATCACACAATTCCTAACAAAGTTTTGACACAGATTCCCAATTCGGGCATTCAGAACATATAGCACGTTGCTGTAAGCAAGCAGATTCTCATTTAAAGATGCAAGTTACTATGTAGGAACAAGTTTGTATAGGTATTTCAAAGATGCCCAGAACTGAGCTAAA
The DNA here is from genome assembly GCF_020826845.1 of Diceros bicornis minor. Taxonomy (NCBI): domain Eukaryota; kingdom Metazoa; phylum Chordata; class Mammalia; order Perissodactyla; family Rhinocerotidae; genus Diceros; species Diceros bicornis. The sequence continues at coordinate 57,541 of NW_026690925.1, forward strand.
CTTGGTATGTGTCCAACTCCTAGAAATAACTTCATGCCCCATCTCCCTTACTTCCAGCTAGTAAGGATCACATAATTCCTAACAAAGTTTTGACACAGATTGCCTATTCGGGCATTCAGAACATATAGCACGTTGCTGCAAGCAAGCACATTCTCATTCAAAGTTGCAAGTTACTATGTAGGAACAAGTTTGTATAGGTATTTCAAAGATGTCCAGAACTGAGCTAAACTTGGTATGTCTCCAACTCCAAGAAATAACTTCATGCCCCATCTCCCTTACTTTCAGCTAGTAAGGATCACGTAATTCCTAACAAAGTTTTGACACAGATTCCCAATTCGGGCATTCAGAACATATAGCACGTTGCTGTAAGCAAGCACATTTTCTTTCAAAGTTGCAAGTTACTATGTAGGAACAAGTTTGTATAGGTATTTCAAAGATGCCCAGAACTGAGCTAAACTTGGTATGTGTCCAACTCCAAGAAATAACTTCATGCCCCATCTCCCTTACTTCCAGCTAGTAAGGATCACATAATTCCTAACAAAGTTTTGACACAGATTCCCAATTCGGGCATTCAGAACATATAGCACGTTGCTGTAAGCAAGCACATTTTCATTCAAAGTTGCAAGTTACTATGTAGGAACAAGTTTGTATAGGTATTTCAAAGATGCCCAGAACTGAGCTAAACTTGGTATGTGTCCAACTCCTAGAAATAACTTCATGCCCCATCTCCCTTACTTCCAGCTAGTAAGGATCACATAATTCCTAACAAAGGTTTGACACAGATTCCCAATTCGGGCATTCAGAACATATAGCACGTTGCTGTAAGCAAGCAGATTCTCATTCAAAGATGCAAGTTACTATGTAGGAACAAGTTTGTATAGGTATTTCAAAGATGCCCAGAACTGAGCTAAACTTGGTATGTGTCCAACTCTTAGAAATAACTTCATGCCCCATCTCCCTTACTTCCAGCTAGTAAGGATCACATAATTCCTAACAAAGATTTGACACAGATTGCCAATTCGGGCATTCAGAACATATAGCACGTTGCTGTAAGCAAGCACATTCTCATTCAAAGATGCAAGTTACTATGTAGGAACAAGTTTGTATAGGTATTTCAAAGATGCCCAGAACTGAGCTAAACTTGGTATGTGTCCAACTCCTAGAAATAACTTCATGCTCCATCTCCCTTACTTCCAGCTAGTAAGGATCACATAATTCCTAACAAACTTTTGACACAGATTCCCAAATCGGGCATTCAGAACATATAGCACGTTGCTGCAAGCAAGCACATTCTCATTCAAAGTTGCAAGTTACTATGTAGGAACAAGTTTGTATAGGTATTTCAAAGATGCCCAGAACTGAGCTAAACTTGGTATGTCTCCAACTCCAAGAAATAACTTCATGCCCCATCTCCCTTACTTTCAGCTAGTAAGGATCACGTAATTCCTAACAAAGTTTTGACACAGATTCCCAATTCAGGCATTCAGAACATATAGCACGTTGCTGTAAGCAAGCACATTCTAATTCAAAGTTGCAAGGTACTATGTAGGAACAAGTTTGTATAGGTATTTCAAAGATGCCCAGAACTGAGCAAAACTTGGTATGTGTCCAACTCCTAGAAATAACTTCATGCCCCATCTCCCTTACTTCCAGCTAGTAAGGATCACGTAATTCCTAACAAAGTTTTGACACAGATTCCCAATTCGGGCATTCAGAACATATAGCACGTTGCTGTAAGCAAGCACATTTTCATTCAAAGTTGCAAGTTACTATGTAGGAACAAGTTTGTATAGGTATTTCAAAGATGCCCAGAACTGAGCTAAACTTGGTATGTGTCCAACTCCTAGAAATAACTTCATGCCCCATCTCCCTTACTTCCAGCTAGTAAGGATCACATAATTCCTAACAAAGTTTGGACACAGATTCCCAATTCGGGCATTCAGAACATATAGCACGTTGCTGTAAGCAAGCACATTTTCATTCAAAGTTGCAAGTTACTATGTAGGAACAAGTTTGTATAGGTATTTCAAAGATGCCCAGAACTGAGCTAAACTTGGTATGTGTCCAAGTCCTAGAAATAACTTCATGCCCCATCTCCCTTACTTCCAGCTAGTAAGGATCACATAATTCCTAACAAAGTTTTGACACAGATTCCCAATTCGGGCATTCAGAACATATAGCACGTTGCTGTAAGCAAGCACATTCTCATTCAAAGATGCAAGTTACTATGTAGGAACAAGTTTGTATAGGTATTTCAAAGATGCCCAGGACTGAGCTAAACTTGGTATGTGTCCAACTCCTAGAAATAACTTCATGCCCCATCTCCCTTACTTCCAGCTAGTAAGGATCACATAATTCCTAACAAAGTTTTGACACAGATTCCCAATTCGGGCATTCAGAACATATAGCACGTTGCTGTAAGCAAGCACATTCTCATTCAAAGATGCAAGTTACTATGTAGGAACAAGTTTGTATAGGTATTTCAAAGATGCCCAGAACTGAGCTAAACTTGGTATGTGTCCAACTCCTAGAAATAACTTCATGCCCCATCTCACTTACTTCCAGCTAGTAAGGATCACATAATTCCTAACAAAGTTTTGACACAGTTTCCCAATTCGGGCATTCAGAACATATAGCACGTTGCTGTAAGCAAGCACATGCTCATTCAAAGATGCAAGTTACTATGTAGGAACAAGTTTGTATAGGTTTTTCAAAGATGCACAGGACTGAGCTAAACTTGGTATGTGTCCAACTCCTAGAAATAACTTCATGCCCCATCTCCCTTACTTCCAGCTAGTAAGGATCACATAATTCCTAACAAAGTTTTGACACAGATTCCCAATTCCGGCATTCAGAACATATAGCACGTTGCTGTAAGCAAGCACTTTCTCATTCAAAGATGCAAGTTACTATGTAGGAACAAGTTTGTATAGGTATTTCAAAGATGCCCAGGACTGAGCTAAACTTGGTATGTGTCCAACTCCTAGAAATAACTTCATGCCCCATCTCCCTTACTTCCAGCTAGTAAGGATCACATAATTCCTAACAAAGGTTTGACACAGATTCCCAATTCGGGCATTCAGAACATATAGCACGTTGCTGTAAGCAAGCACATTCTCATTCAAAGTTGCAAGTTACTATGTAGGAACAAGTTTGTATAGGTATTTCAAAGATGCCCAGAACTGAGCTAAACTTGGTATGTGTCCAACTCCTAGAAATAACTTCATGCCCCATCTCCCTTACTTCCAGCTAGTAAGGATCACATAATTCCTAACAAAGTTTTGACACAGATTCCCAATTCGGGCATTCAGAACATACAGCACGTTGCTGTAAGCAAGCACATTCTCATTCAAAGTTGCAAGTTACTATGTAGGAACAAGTTTGTATAGGTATTTCAAAGATGCCCAGAACTGAGCTAAACTTGGTATGTGTCCAACTCCTAGAAATAACTTCATGCCCCATCTCCCTTACTTTCAGCTAGTAAGGATCACATAATTCCTAACAAAGTTTTGACACAGATTGCCAATTCGGGCATTCAGAACATATAGCACGTTGCTGTAAGCAAGCAGATTCTCATTCAAAGATGCAAGTTACTATGTAGGAACAAGTTTGTATAGGTGTTTCAAATATGCACAGAACTGAGCTAATCTTGGTATGTGTCCAACTCCTAGAAATAACTTCATGCCCCATCTCCCTTACTTCCAGCTAGTAAGGATCACATAATTCCTAACAAAGTTTTGACACAGATTCCCAATTCGGGCATTCAGAACATATAGCACGTTGCTGTAAGCAAGCACATTTTCATTCAAAGTTGCAAGTTACTATGTAGGAACAAGTTTGTATAGGTATTTCAAAGATGCCCAGAACTGAGCTAAACTTGGTATGTGTCCAACTCCTAGAAATATCTTCATGCCCCATCTCCCTTACTTCCAGCTAGTAAGGATCACATAATTCCTAACAAAGTTTTGACACAGATTCCCAATTCGGGCATTCAGAACATATAGCACGTTGCTGTAAGCAAGCAGATTCTCATTTAAAGATGCAAGTTACTATGTAGGAACAAGTTTGTATAGGTATTTCAAAGATGCCCAGAACTGAGCTAAACTTGGTATGTGTCCAACTCCTAGAAATAACTTCATGCCCCATCTCCCTTACTTCCAGCTAGTAAGGATCACATAATTCCTAACAAAGTTTTGACACAGATTGCCTATTCGGGCATTCAGAACATATAGCACGTTGCTGCAAGCAAGCACATTCTCATTCAAAGTTGCAAGTTACTATGTAGGAACAAGTTTGTATAGGTATTTCAAAGATGCCCAGAACTGAGCTAAACTTGGTATGTCTCCAACTCCAAGAAATAACTTCATGCCCCATCTCCCTTACTTTCAGCTAGTAAGGATCACGTAATTCCTAACAAAGTTTTGACACAGATTCCCAATTCGGGCATTCAGAACATATAGCACGTTGCTGTAAGCAAGCACATTTTCTTTCAAAGTTGCAAGTTACTATGTAGGAACAAGTTTGTATAGGTATTTCAAAGATGCCCAGAACTGAGCTAAACTTGGTATGTGTCCAACTCCTAGAAATAACTTCATGCCCCATCTCCCTTACTTCCAGCTAGTAAGGATCACATAATTCCTAACAAAGTTTTGACACAGATTCCCAATTCGGGCATTCAGAACATATAGCACGTTGCTGTAAGCAAGCACATTTTCATTCAAAGTTGCAAGTTACTATGTAGGAACAAGTTTGTATAGGTATTTCAAAGATGCCCAGAACTGAGCTAAACTTGGTATGTGTCCAACTCCTAGAAATAACTTCATGCTCCATCTCCCTTACTTCCAGCTAGTAAGGATCACGTAATTCCTAACAAAGTTTTGACACAGATTCCCAATTCGGGCATTCAGAACATATAGCACGTTGCTGTAAGCAAGCACATTTTCATTCAAAGTTGCAAGTTACTATGTCGGAACAAGTTTGTATAGGTATTTCAAAGATGCCCAGAACTGAGCTAAACTTGGTATGTGTCCAACTCCTTAAATAACTTCATGCCCCATCTCCCTTACTTCCAGCTAGTAAGGATCACATAATTCCTAACAAAGTTTGGACACAGATTCCCAATTCGGGCATTCAGAACATATAGCACGTTGCTGTAAGCAAGCACATTTTCATTCAAAGTTGCAAGTTACTATGTAGGAACAAGTTTGTATAGGTATTTCAAAGATGCCCAGAACTGAGCTAAACTTGGTATGTGTCCAAGTCCTAGAAATAACTTCATGCCCCATCTCCCTTACTTCCAGCTAGTAAGGATCACATAATTCCTAACAAAGTTTTGACACAGATTCCCAATTCGGGCATTCAGAACATATAGCACGTTGCTGTAAGCAAGCACATTCTCATTCAAAGATGCAAGTTACTATGTAGGAACAAGTTTGTATAGGTATTTCAAAGATGCCCAGGACTTAGCTAAACTTGGTATGTGTCCAACTCCTAGAAATAACTTCATGCCCCATCTCCCTTACTTCCAGCTAGTAAGGATCACATAATTCCTAACAAAGTTTTGACACAGATTCCCAATTCGGGCATTCAGAACATATAGCACGTTGCTGTAAGCAAGCACATTCTCATTCAAAGATGCAAGTTACTATGTAGGAACAAGTTTGTATAGGTATTTCAAAGATGCCCAGAACTGAGCTAAACTTGGTATGTGTCCAACTCCTAGAAATAACTTCATGCCCCATCTCACTTACTTCCAGCTAGTAAGGATCACATAATTCCTAACAAAGTTTTGACACAGATTCCCAATTCGGGCATTCAGAACATATAGCACGTTGCTGTAAGCAAGCACATGCTCATTCAAAGATGCAAGTTACTATGTAGGAACAAGTTTGTATAGGTTTTTCAAAGATGCACAGGACTGAGCTAAACTTGGTATGTGTCCAACTCCTAGAAATAACTTCATGCCCCATCTCCCTTATTTCCAGCTAGTAAGGATCACATAATTCCTAACAAAGTTTTGACACAGATTCCCAATTCCGGCATTCAGAACATATAGCACGTTGCTGTAAGCAAGCACTTTCTCATTCAAAGATGCAAGTTACTATGTAGGAACAAGTTTGTATAGGTATTTCAAAGATGCCCAGGACTGAGCTAAACTTGGTATGTGTCCAACTCCTAGAAATAACTTCATGCCCCATCTCCCTTACTTCCAGCTAGTAAGGATCACATAATTCCTAACAAAGGTTTGACACAGATTCCCAATTCGGGCATTCAGAACATATAGCACGTTGCTGTAAGCAAGCACATTCTCATTCAAAGTTGCAAGTTACTATGTAGGAACAAGTTTGTATAGGTATTTCAAAGATGCCCAGAACTGAGCTAAACTTGGTATGTGTCCAACTCCTAGAAATAACTTCATGCCCCATCTCCCTTACTTCCAGCTAGTAAGGATCACATAATTCCTAACAAAGTTTTGACACAGATTCCCAATTCGGGCATTCAGAACATACAGCACGTTGCTGTAAGCAAGCACATTCTCATTCAAAGTTGCAAGTTACTATGTAGGAACAAGTTTGTATAGGTATTTCAAAGATGCCCAGAACTGAGCTAAACTTGGTATGTGTCCAACTCCTAGAAATAACTTCATGCCCCATCTCCCTTACTTTCAGCTAGTAAGGATCACATAATTCCTAACAAAGTTTTGACACAGATTGCCAATTCGGGCATTCAGAACATATAGCACGTTGCTGTAAGCAAGCAGATTCTCATTCAAAGATGCAAGTTACTATGTAGGAACAAGTTTGTATAGGTGTTTCAAATATGCACAGAACTGAGCTAATCTTGGTATGTGTCCAACTCCTAGAAATAACTTCATGCCCCATCTCCCTTACTTCCAGCTAGTAAGGATCACATAATTCCTAACAAAGTTTTGACACAGATTCCCAATTCGGGCATTCAGAACATATAGCACGTTGCTGTAAGCAAGCACATTTTCATTCAAAGTTGCAAGTTACTATGTAGGAACAAGTTTGTATAGGTATTTCAAAGATGCCCAGAACTGAGCTATACTTGGTATGTGTCCAACTCCTAGAAATATCTTCATGCCCCATCTCCCTTACTTCCAGCTAGTAAGGATCACATAATTCCTAACAAAGTTTTGACACAGATTCCCAATTCGGGCATTCAGAACATATAGCACGTTGCTGTAAGCAAGCAGATTCTCATTTAAAGATGCAAGTTACTATGTAGGAACAAGTTTGTATAGGTATTTCAAAGATGCCCAGAACTGAGCTAAACTTGGTATGTGTCCAACTCCTAGAAATAACTTCATGCCCCATCTCCCTTACTTCCAGCTAGTAAGGATCACATAATTCCTAACAAAGTTTTGACACAGATTGCCTATTCGGGCATTCAGAACATATAGCACGTTGCTGCAAGCAAGCACATTCTCATTCAAAGTTGCAAGTTACTATGTAGGAACAAGTTTGTATAGGTATTTCAAAGATGCCCAGAACTGAGCTAAACTTGGTATGTCTCCAACTCCAAGAAATAACTTCATGCCCCATCTCCCTTACTTTCAGCTAGTAAGGATCACGTAATTCCTAACAAAGTTTTGACACAGATTCCCAATTCGGGCATTCAGAACATATAGCACGTTGCTGTAAGCAAGCACATTTTCTTTCAAAGTTGCAAGTTACTATGTAGGAACAAGTTTGTATAGGTATTTCAAAGATGCCCAGAACTGAGCTAAACTTGGTATGTGTCCAACTCCTGGAAATAACTTCATGCCCCATCTCCCTTACTTCCAGCTAGTAAGGATCACATAATTCCTAACAAAGTTTTGACACAGATTCCCAATTCGGGCATTCAGAACATATAGCACGTTGCTGTAAGCAAGCACATTCTCATTCAAAGATGCAAGTTACTATGTAGGAACAAGTTTGTATAGGTATTTCAAAGATGCCCAGAACTGAGCTAAACTTGGTATGTGTCCAACTCCTAGAAATAACTTCATGCTCCATCTCCCTTACTTCCAGCTAGTAAGGATCACATAATTCCTAACAAACTTTTGACACAGATTCCCAAATCGGGCATTCAGAACATATAGCACGTTGCTGCAAGCAAGCACATTCTCATTCAAAGTTGCAAGTTACTATGTAGGAACAAGTTTGTATAGGTATTTCAAAGATGCCCAGAACTGAGCTAAACTTGGTATGTCTCCAACTCCAAGAAATAACTTCATGCCCCATCTCCCTTACTTTCAGCTAGTAAGGATCACGTAATTCCTAACAAAGTTTTGACACAGATTCCCAATTCAGGCATTCAGAACATATAGCACGTTGCTGTAAGCAAGCACATTCTAATTCAAAGTTGCAAGTTACTATGTAGGAACAAGTTTGTATAGGTATTTCAAAGATGCCCAGAACTGAGCTAAACTTGGTATGTGTCCAACTCCTAGAAATAACTTCATGCCCCATCTCCCTTACTTCCAGCTAGTAAGGATCACGTAATTCCTAACAAAGTTTGGACACAGATTCCCAATTCGGGCATTCAGAACATATAGCACGTTGCTGTAAGCAAGCACATTTTCATTCAAAGTTGCAAGTTACTATGTAGGAACAAGTTTGTATAGGTATTTCAAAGATGCCCAGAACTGAGCTAAACTTGGTATGTGTCCAAGTCCTAGAAATAACTTCATGCCCCATCTCCCTTACTTCCAGCTAGTAAGGATCACATAATTCCTAACAAAGTTTTGACACAGATTCCCAATTCGGGCATTCAGAACATATAGCACGTTGCTGTAAGCAAGCAGATTCTCATTTAAAGATGCAAGTTACTATGTAGGAACAAGTTTGTATAGGTATTTCAAAGATGCCCAGAACTGAGCTAAACTTGGTATGTGTCCAACTCCTAGAAATAACTTCATGCCCCATCTCCCTTACTTCCAGCTAGTAAGGATCACATAATTCCTAACAAAGTTTTGACACAGATTGCCTATTCGGGCATTCAGAACATATAGCACGTTGCTGCAAGCAAGCACATTCTCATTCAAAGTTGCAAGTTACTATGTAGGAACAAGTTTGTATAGGTATTTCAAAGATGCCCAGAACTGAGCTAAACTTGGTATGTCTCCAACTCCAAGAAATAACTTCATGCCCCATCTCCCTTACTTTCAGCTAGTAAGGATCACGTAATTCCTAACAAAGTTTTGACACAGATTCCCAATTCGGGCATTCAGAACATATAGCACGTTGCTGTAAGCAAGCACATTTTCTTTCAAAGTTGCAAGTTACTATGTAGGAACAAGTTTGTATAGGTATTTCAAAGATGCCCAGAACTGAGCTAAACTTGGTATGTGTCCAACTCCTAGAAATAACTTCATGCCCCATCTCCCTTACTTCCAGCTAGTAAGGATCACGTAATTCCTAACAAAGTTTGGACACAGATTCCCAATTCGGGCATTCAGAACATATAGCACGTTGCTGTAAGCAAGCACATTTTCATTCAAAGTTGCAAGTTACTATGTAGGAACAAGTTTGTATAGGTATTTCAAAGATGCCCAGAACTGAGCTAAACTTGGTATGTGTCCAAGTCCTAGAAATAACTTCATGCCCCATCTCCCTTACTTCCAGCTAGTAAGGATCACATAATTCCTAACAAAGTTTTGACACAGATTCCCAATTCGGGCATTCAGAACATATAGCACGTTGCTGTAAGCAAGCACATGCTCATTCAAAGATGCAAGTTACTATGTAGGAACAAGTTTGTATAGGTTTTTCAAAGATGCACAGGACTGAGCTAAACTTGGTATGTGTCCAACTCCTAGAAATAACTTCATGCCACATCTCCCTTACTTCCAGCTAGTAAGGATCACATAATTCCTAACAAAGTTTTGACACAGATTCCCAATTCCGGCATTCAGAACATATAGCACGTTGCTGTAAGCAAGCACTTTCTCATTCAAAGATGCAAGTTACTATGTAGGAACAAGTTTGTATAGGTATTTCAAAGATGCCCAGGACTGAGCTAAACTTGGTATGTGTCCAACTCCTAGAAATAACTTCATGCCCCATCTCCCTTACTTCCAGCTAGTAAGGATCACATAATTCCTAACAAAGGTTTGACACAGATTCCCAAATCGGGCATTCAGAACATATAGCACGTTGCTGCAAGCAAGCACATTCTCATTCAAAGTTGCAAGTTACTATGTAGGAACAAGTTTGTATAGGTATTTCAAAGATGCCCAGAACTGAGCTAAACTTGGTATGTCTCCAACTCCAAGAAATAACTTCATGCCCCATCTCCCTTACTTTCAGCTAGTAAGGATCACGTAATTCCTAACAAAGTTTTGCCACAGATTCCCAATTCAGGCATTCAGAACATATAGCACGTTGCTGTAAGCAAGCACATTCTCATTCAAAGTTGCAAGTTACTATGTAGGAACAAGTTTGTATAGGTATTTCAAAGATGCCCAGAACTGAGCTAAACTTGGTATGTGTCCAACTCCTAGAAATAACTTCATGCCCCATCTCCCTTACTTCCAGCTAGTAAGGATCACGTAATTCCTAACAAAGTTTGGACACAGATTCCCAATTCGGGCATTCAGAACATATAGCACGTTGCTGTAAGCAAGCACATTTTCATTCAAAGTTGCAAGTTACTATGTAGGAACAAGTTTGTATAGGTATTTCAAAGATGCCCAGAACTGAGCTAAACTTGGTATGTGTCCAAGTCCTAGAAATAACTTCATGCCCCATCTCCCTTACTTCCAGCTAGTAAGGATCACATAATTCCTAACAAAGTTTTGACACAGATTCCCAATTCGGGCATTCAGAACATATAGCACGTTGCTGTAAGCAAGCACATTCTCATTCAAAGATGCAAGTTACTATGTAGGAACAAGTTTGTATAGGTATTTCAAAGATGCCCAGGACTGAGCTAAACTTGGTATGTGTCCAACTCCTAGAAATAACTTCATGCCCCATCTCCCTTACTTCCAGCTAGTAAGGATCACATAATTCCTAACAAAGTTTTGACACAGATTCCCAATTCGGGCATTCAGAACATATAGCACGTTGCTGTAAGCAAGCACATTCTCATTCAAAGATGCAAGTTACTATGTAGGAACAAGTTTGTATAGGTATTTCAAAGATGCACAGGACTGAGCTAAACTTGGTATGTGTCCAACTCCTAGAAATAACTTCATGCCCCATCTCACTTACTTCCAGCTAGTAAGGATCACATAATTCCTAACAAAGTTTTGACACAGATTCCCAATTCGGGCATTCAGAACATATAGCACGTTGCTGTAAGCAAGCACACGCTCATTCAAAGATGCAAGTTACTATGTAGGAACAAGTTTGTATAGGTTTTTCAAAGATGCACAGGACTGAGCTAAACTTGGTATGTGTCCAACTCCTAGAAATAACTTCATGCCCCATCTCCCTTACTTCCAGCTAGTAAGGATCACATAATTCCTAACAAAGTTTTGACAGAGATTCCCAATTCCGGCATTCAGAACATATAGCACGTTGCTGTAAGCAAGCACTTTCTCATTCAAAGATGCAAGTTACTATGTAGGAACAAGTTTGTATAGGTATTTCAAAGATGCCCAGGACTGAGCTAAACTTGGTATGTGTCCAACTCCTGGAAATAACTTCATGCCCCATCTCCCTTACTTCCAGCTAGTAAGGATCACATAATTCCTAACAAAGGTTTGACACAGATTCCCAATTCGGGCATTCAGAACATATAGCACGTTGCTGTAAGCAAGCACATTCTCATTCAAAGTTGCAAGTTACTATGTAGGAACAAGTTTGTATAGGTATTTCAAAGATGCCCAGAACTGAGCTAAACTTGGTATGTGTCCAACTCCTAGAAATAACTTCATGCCCCATCTCCCTTACTTCCAGCTAGTAAGGATCACATAATTCCTAACAAAGTTTTGACACAGATTCCCAATTCGGGCATTCAGAACATACAGCACGTTGCTGTAAGCAAGCACATTCTCATTCAAAGTTGCAAGTTACTATGTAGGAACAAGTTTGTATAGGTGTTTCAAAGATGCCCAGAACTGAGCTAAACTTGGTATGTGTCCAACTCCTAGAAATAACTTCATGCCCCATCTCCCTTACTTTCAGCTAGTAAGGATCACATAATTCCTAACAAAGTATTGACACAGATTGCCAATTCGGGCATTCAGAACATATAGCACGTTGCTGTAAGCAAGCAGATTCTCATTCAAAGATGCAAGTTACTATGTAGGAACAAGTTTGTATAGGTATTTCAAAGATGCACAGAACTGAGCTAAACTTGGTATGTGTCCAACTCCTAGAAATAGCTTCATGCCCCATCTCCCTTACTTCCAGCTAGTAAGGATCACATAATTCCTAACAAAGTTTTGACACAGATTCCCAATTCGGGCATTCAGAACATATAGCACGTTGCTGTAAGCAAGCACATTTTCATTCAAAGTTGCAAGTTACTATGTAGGAACAAGTTTGTATAGGTATTTCAAAGATGCCCAGAACTGAGCTAAACTTGGTATGTGTCCAACTCCTAGAAATAACTTCATGCCCCATCTCCCTTACTTCCAGTTAGTAAGGATCACATAATTCCTAACAAAGTTTTGACACAGATTCCCAATTCGGGCATTCAGAACATATAGCACGTTGCTGTAAGCAAGCAGATTCTCATTCAAAGATGCAAGTTACTATGTAGGAACAAGTTTGTATAGGTATTTCAAAGATGCCCAGAACTGAGCTAAACTTGGTATGTGTCCAACTCTTAGAAATAACTTCATGCCCCATCTCCCTTACTTCCAGCTAGTAAGGATCACATAATTCCTAACAAAGTTTTGACACAGATTGCCAATTCGGGCATTCAGAACATATAGCACGTTGCTGTAAGCAAGCACATTCTCATTCAAAGATGCAAGTTACTATGTAGGAACAAGTTTGTATAGGTAATTCAAAGATGCCCAGAACTGAGCTAAACTTGGTATGTCTCCAACTCCTAGAAATAACTTCATGCCCCATCTCCCTTACTTCCAGCTAGTAAGGATCACACAATTCCTAACAAAGTTTTGACACAGATTCCCAATTCGGGCATTCAGAACATATAGCACGTTGCTGTAAGCAAGCAGATTCTCATTCAAAGATGCAAGTTACTATGTAGGAACAAGTTTGTATAGGTATTTCAAAGATGCCCAGAACTGAGCTAAACTAGGTATGTGTCCAACTCTTAGAAATAACTTCATGCCCCATCTCCCTTACTTCCAGCTAGTAAGGATCACACAATTCCTAACAAAGTTTTGACACAGATTCCCAATTCGCGCATTCAGAACATATAGCACGTTGCTGTAAGCAAGCAGATTCTCATTCAAAGATGCAAGTTACTATGTAGGAACAAGTTTGTACAGGTATTTCAAAGATGCCCAGAACTGAGCTAAACTTGGTATGTGTCCAACTCCTAGAAATAACTTCATGCCCCATCTCCCTTACTTCCAGCTAGTAAGGATCACATAATTCCTAACAAAGTTTTGACACAGATTGCCAATTCGGGCATTCAGAACATATAGCACGTTGCTGTAAGCAAGCACATTCTCATTCAAAGATGCAAGTTACTATGTAGGAACAAGTTTGTATAGGTATTTCAAAGATGCCCAGGACTGAGCTAAACTTGGTATGTGTCCAACTCCTAGAAATAACTTCATGCCCCATCTCCCTTACTTCCAGCTAGTAAGGATCACATAATTCCTAACAAAGTTTTGACACAGATTGCCAATTCGGGCATTCAGAACATATAGCACGTTGCTGTAAGGAAGCACATTCTCATTCAAAGATGCAAGTTACTATGTAGGAACAAGTTTGTATAGGTATTTCAAAGATGCACAGGACTGAGCTAAACTTGGTATGTGTCCAACTCCTAGAAATAACTTCATGCCCCATCTCCCTTACATCCAACTAGTAAGGATCACATAATTCCTAACAAAGTTTTGACACAGATTCCCAATTCCGGCATTCAGAACATATAGCACGTTGCTGTAAGCAAGCACATTCTCATTCAAAGAGGCAAGTTACTATGTAGGAACAAGTTTGTATAGGTATTTCAAAGATGCCCAGAACTGAGCTAAACTTGGTATGTGTCCAACTCCTAGAAATAACTTCATGCCCCATCTCCCTTACTTCCAGCTAGTAAGGATCACATAATTCCTAACAAAGTTTTGACACAGATTCCCAATTCGGGCATTCAGAACATATAGCACGTTGCTGTAAGCAAGCACATTCTCATTCAAAGTTGCAAGTTACTATGTAGGAACAAGTTTGTATAGGTTTCAAAGATGCCCAGAACTGAGCTAAACTTGGTTTGTGTCCAACTCCTAGAAATAACTTCATGCCCCATCTCCCTTACTTCCAGCTAGTAAGGATCACATAATTCCTAACAAAGTTTTGACACAGATTGCCAATTCGGGCATTCAGAACATATAGCACGTTGCTGTAAGCAAGCAGATTCTCATTCAAAGATGCAAGTTACTATGTAGGAACAAGTTTGTATAGGTATTTCAAAGATGCCCAGAACTGAGCTAAACTTGGTATGTGTCCAACTCCTAGAAATAACTTCATGCCCCATCTCCCTTACTTCCAGCTAGTAAGGATCACATAATTCCTAACAAAGTTTTGACACAGATTGCCAATTCGGGCATTCAGAACATATAGCACGTTGCTGTAAGCAAGCACATTTTCATTCAAAGTTGCAAGTTACTATGTAGGAACAAGTTTGTATAGGTATTTCAAAGATGCCCAGAACTGAGCTAAACTTGGTATGTGTCCAACTCCTAGAAATAACTTCATGCCCCATCTCCCTTACTTCCAGCTAGTAAGGATCACATAATTCCTAACAAAGTTTTGACACAGATTCCCAATTCGGGAATTCAGAACATATAGCACGTTTCTGTAAGCAAGCAGATTCTCATTCAAAGATGCAAGTTACTATGTAGGAACAAGTTTGTATAGGTATTTCAAAGATGCCCAGAACTGAGCTAAACTTGGTATGTGTCCAACTCCTAGAAATAACTTCATGCCCCATCTCCCTTACTTCCAGCTAGTAAGGATCACATAATTCCTAACAAAGTTTTGACACAGATTCCCAATTCGGGCATTCAGAACATATAGCACGTTGCTGTAAGCAAGCACATTCTCATTCAAAGATGCAAGTTACTATGTAGGAACAAGTTTGTATAGGTATTTCAAAGATGCCCAGAACTGAGCTAAACTTGGTATGTGTCCAACTCCTAGAAATAACTTCATGCTCCATCTCCCTTACTTCCAGCTAGTAAGGATCACATAATTCCTAACAAAGTTTTGACACAGATTCCCAAATCGGGCATTCAGAACATATAGCACGTTGCTGCAAGCAAGCACATTCTCATTCAAAGTTGCAAGTTACTATGTAGGAACAAGTTTGTATAGGTATTTCAAAGATGCCCAGAACTGAGCTAAACTTGGTATGTCTCCAACTCCAAGAAATAACTTCATGCCCCATCTCCCTTACTTTCAGCTAGTAAGGATCCCGTAATTCCTAACAAGGTTTTGACACAGATTCCCAATTCGGGCACTCAGAACATATAGCACGTTGCTGTAAGCAAGCACATTCTAATTCAAAGTTGCAAGTTACTATGTAGGAACAAGTTTGTATAGGTATTTCAAAGATGCCCAGAACTGAGCTAAACTTGGTATGTGTCCAACTCCTAGAAATAACTTCATGCCCCATCTCCCTTACTTCCAGCTAGTAAGGATCACATAATTCCTAACAAAGTTTGGACACAGATTGCCAATTCGGGCATTCAGAACATATAGCACGTTGCTGTAAGCAAGCACATTCTCATTCAAAGATGCAAGTTACTATGTAGGAACAAGTTTGTATAGGTATTTCAAAGATGCCCAGAACTGAGCTACACTTGGTATGTGTCCAACTCCTAGAAATAACTTCATGCTCCATCTCCCTTACTTCCAGCTAGTAAGGATCACATAATTCCTAACAAAGTTTTGACACAGATTCCCAAATCGGGCATTCAGAACATATAGCACGTTGCTGCAAGCAAGCACATTCTCATTCAAAGTTGCAAGTTACTATGTAGGAACAAGTTTATATAGGTATTTCAAAGATGCCCAGAACTGAGCTAAACTTGGTATGTCTCCAACTCCAAGAAATAACTTCATGCCCCATCTCCCTTACTTTCAGCTAGTAAGGATCACGTAATTCCTAACAAAGTTTTGACACAGATTGCCAATTCGGGCATTCAGAACATATAGCACGTTGCTGTAAGCAAGCACATTCTAATTCAAAGTTGCAAGTTACTATGTAGGAACAAGTTTGTATAGGTATTTCAAAGATGCCCAGAACTGAGGTAAACTTGGTATGTGTCCAACTCCTAGAAATAACTTCATGCCCCATCTCCCTTACTTCCAGCTAGTAAGGATCACATAATTCCTAACAAAGTTTTGACACAGATTCCCTATTCGGGCATTCAGAACATATAGCACGTTGCTGTAAGCAAGCACATTTTCATTCAAAGTTGCAAGTTACTATGTAGGAACAAGTTTGTATAGGTATTTCAAAGATGCCCAGAACTGAGCTAAACTTGGTATGTGTCCAACTCCTAGAAATAACTTCATGCCCCATCTCCCTTACTTCCAGCTAGTAAGGATCACATAATTCCTAACAAAGTTTTGACACAGATTCCCAATTCGGGCATTCAGAACATATAGCACGTTGCTGTAAGCAAGCACATTTTCATTCAAAGTTGCAAGTTACTATGTAGGAACAAGTTTGTATAGGTATTTCAAAGATGCACAGAACTGAGCTAAACTTGGTATGTGTCCAACTCCTAGAAATAACTTCATGCCCCATCTCCCTTACTTCCAGCTAGTAAGGATCACATAATTCCTAACAAAGTTTTGACACAGATTGCCAATTCGGGCATTCAGAACATATAACACGTTGCTGTAAGCAAGCACATTCTCATTCAAAGATGCAAGTTACTATGTAGGAACAAGTTTGTATAGGTATTTCAAAGATGCCCAGAACTGAGCTAAACTTGGTATGTGTCCAACTCCTAGAAATAACTTCATGCCCCATCTCCCTTACTTCCAGCTAGTAAGGATCACATAATTCCTAACAAAGTTTTGACACAGATTCCCAATTCGGGCATTCAGAACATATAGCACGTTGCTGTAAGCAAGCACATTTTCATTCAAAGTTGCAAGTTACTATGTAGGAACAAGTTTGTATAGGTATTTCAAAGATGCTCAGAACTGAGCTAAACTTGGTATGTGTCCAACTCCTAGAAATAACTTCATGCCCCATCTCCCTTACTTCCAGCTAGTAAGGATCACATAATTCCTAACAAAGTTTGGACACAGATTCCCAATTCGGGCATTCAGAACATATAGCACGTTGCTGTAAGCAAGCACATTCTCATTCAAAGATGCAAGTTACTATGTAGGAACAAGTTTGTATAGGTATTTCAAAGATTCCCAGAACTGAGCTAAACTTGGTATGTGTCCAACTCCTAGAAATAACTTCATGCCCCATCTCCCTTACTTCCAGCTAGTAAGGATCACACAATTCCTAACAAAGTTTTGACACAGATTCCCAATTCGGGCATTCAGAACATATAGCACGTTGCTGTAAGCAAGCAGATTCTCATTCAAAGATGCAAGTTACTATGTAGGAACAAGTTTGTATAGGTATTTCAAAGATGCCCAGAACTGAGCTAAACTTGGTATGTGTCCAACTCCTAGAAATAACTTCATGCCCCATCTCCCTTACTTCCAGCTAGTAAGGATCACACAATTCCTCACAAAGCTTTGACACAGATTCCCAATGCGCGCATTCAGAACATATAGCACGTTGCTGTAAGCAAGCAGATTCTCATTCAAAGATGCAAGTTACTATGTAGGAACAAGTTTGTACAGGTATTTCAAAGATGCCCAGAACTGAGCTAAACTTGGTATGTGTCCAACTCCTAGAAATAACTTCATGCCCCATCTCCCTTACTTCCAGCTAGTAAGGATCACATAATTCCTAACAAAGTTTTGACACAGATTGCCAATTCGGGCATTCAGAACATATAGCACGTTGCTGTAAGCAAGCACATTCTCATTCAAAGATGCAAGTTACTATGTAGGAACAAGTTTGTATAGGTATTTCAAAGATGCACAGGACTGAGCTAAACTTGGTATGTGTCCAACTCCTAGAAATAACTTCATGCCCCATCTCCCTTACATCCAACTAGTAAGGATCACATAATTCCTAAGAAAGTTTTGACACAGATTCCCAATTCCGGCATTCAGAACATATAGCACGTTGCTGTAAGCAAGCACATTCTCATTCAAAGATGCAAGTTACTATGTAGGAACAAGTTTGTATAGGTATTTCAAAGATGCCCAGAACTGAGCTAAACTTGGTATGTGTCCAACTCCTAGAAATAACTTCATGCCCCATCTCCCTTACTTCCAGCTAGTAAGGATCACATAATTCCTAACAAAGTTTTGACACAGATTCCCATTTCGGGCATTCAGAACATATAGCACGTTGCTGTAAGCAAGCATATTCTCATTCAAAGTTGCAAGTTACTATGTAGGAACAAGTTTGTATAGGTATTTCAAAGATGCCCAGAACTGAGCTAAACTTGGTTTGTGTCCAACTCCTAGAAATAACTTCATGCCCCATCTCCCTTACTTCCATTTAGTAAGGATCACATAATTCCTAACAAAGTTTTGACACAGATTGCCAATTCGGGCATTCAGAACATATAG
Source organism: Diceros bicornis minor (assembly GCF_020826845.1). Classification (NCBI taxonomy): domain Eukaryota; kingdom Metazoa; phylum Chordata; class Mammalia; order Perissodactyla; family Rhinocerotidae; genus Diceros; species Diceros bicornis. Next base: position 76,362 of record NW_026690925.1, read on the forward strand.
CACGTTGCTGTAAGCAAGCAAATTCTCATTCAAAGATGCAAGTTACTATGTAGGAACAAGTTTGTATAGGTATTTCAAAGATGCCCAGAACTGAGCTAAACTTGGTATGTGTCCAACTCCTAGAAATAACTTCATGCCCCATCTCCCTTACTTCCAGCTAGTAAGGATCACATAATTCCTAACAAAGTTTTGACACAGATTGCCAATTCGGGCATTCAGAACATATAGCACGTTGCTGTAAGCAAGCACATTTTCATTCAAAGTTGCAAGTTACTATGTAGGAACAAGTTTGTATAGGTATTTCAAAGATGCCCAGAACTGAGCTAAACTTGGTATGTGTCCAACTCCTAGAAATAACTTCATGCCCCATCTCCCTTACTTCCAGCTAGTAAGGATCACATAATTCCTAACAAAGTTTTGACACAGATTCCCAATTCGGGAATTCAGAACATATAGCACGTTGCTGTAAGCAAGCAGATTCTCATTCAAACATGCAAGTTACTATGTAGGAACAAGTTTGTACAGGTATTTCAAAGATGCCCAGAACTGAGCTAAACTTGGTATGTGTCCAACTCCTAGAAATAACTTCATGCCCCATCTCCCTTACTTCCAGCTAGTAAGGATCACATAATTCCTAACAAAGTTTTGACACAGATTGCCAATTCGGGCATTCAGAACATATAGCACGTTGCTGTAAGCAAGCACATTCTCATTCAAAGATGCAAGTTACTATGTAGGAACAAGTTTGTATAGGTATTTCAAAGATGCACAGGACTGAGCTAAACTTGGTATGTGTCCAACTCCTAGAAATAACTTCATGCCCCATCTCCCTTACATCCAACTAGTAAGGATCACATAATTCCTAACAAAGTTTTGACACAGATTCCCAATTCCGGCATTCAGAACATATAGCACGTTGCTGTAAGCAAGCACATTCTCATTCAAAGATGCAAGTTACTATGTAGGAACAAGTTTGTATAGGTATTTCAAAGATGCCCAGAACTGAGCTAAACTTGGTATGTGTCCAACTCCTAGAAATAACTTCCTGCCCCATCTCCCTTACTTCCAGCTAGTAAGGATCACATAATTCCTAACAAAGTTTTGACACAGATTCCCAATTCGGGCCTTCAGAACATATAGCACGTTGCTGTAAGCAAGCACATTCTCATTCAAAGTTGCAAGTTACTATGTAGGAACAAGTTTGTATAGGTATTTCAAAGATGCCCAGAACTGAGCTAAACTTGGTTTGTGTCCAACTCCTAGAAATAACTTCATGCCCCATCTCCCTTACTTCCAGCTAGTAAGGATCACATAATTCCTAACAAAGTTTTGACACAGATTCCCAATTCGGGAATTCAGAACATATAGCACGTTGCTGTAAGCAAGCAGATTCTCATTCAAAGATGCAAGATACTATGTAGGAACAAGTTTGTACAGGTATTTCAAAGATGCCCAGAACTGAGCTAAACTTGGTATGTGTCCAACTCCTAGAAATAACTTCATGCCCCATCTCCCTTACTTCCAGCTAGTAAGGATCACATAATTCCTAACAAAGTTTTGACACAGATTGCCAATTCGGGCATTCAGAACATATAGCACGTTGCTGTAAGCAAGCACATTCTCATTCAAAGATGCAAGTTACTATGTAGGAACAAGTTTGTATAGGTATTTCAAAGATGCACAGGACTGAGCTAAACTTGGTATGTGTCCAACTCCTAGAAATAACTTCATGCCCCATCTCCCTTACATCCAACTAGTAAGGATCACATAATTCCTAACAAAGTTTTGACACAGATTCCCAATTCCGGCATTCAGAACATATAGCACGTTGCTGTAAGCAAGCACATTCTCATTCAAAGATGCAAGTTACTATGTAGGAACAAGTTTGTATAGGTATTTCAAAGATTCCCAGAACTGAGCTAAACTTGGTATGTGTCCAACTCCTAGAAATAACTTCATGCCCCATCTCCCTTACTTCCAGCTAGTAAGGATCACACAATTCCTAACAAAGTTTTGACACAGATTCCCAATTCGGGCATTCAGAACATATAGCACGTTGCTGTAAGCAAGCAGATTCTCATTCAAAGATGCAAGTTACTATGTAGGTACAAGTTTGTATAGGTATTTCAAAGATGCCCAGAACTGAGCTAAACTTGGTATGTGTCCAACTCCTAGAAATAACTTCATGCCCCATCTCCCTTACTTCCAGCTAGTAAGGATCACACAATTCCTCACAAAGCTTTGACACAGATTCCCAATTCGCGCATTCAGAACATATAGCACGTTGCTGTAAGCAAGCACATTCTCATTCAAAGATGCAAGTTACTATGTAGGAACAAGTTTGTATAGGTATTTCAAAGATGCACAGGACTGAGCTAAACTTGGTATGTGTCCAACTCCTAGAAATAACTTCATGCCCCATCTACCTTACATCCAACTAGTAAGGATCACATAATTCCTAACAAAGTTTTGACACAGATTCCCAATTCCGGCATTCAGAACATATAGCACGTTGCTGTAAGCAAGCACATTCTCATTCAAAGATGCAAGTTACTATGTAGGAACAAGTTTGTATAGGTATTTCAAAGATTCCCAGAACTGAGCTAAACTTGGTATGTGTCCAACTCCTAGAAATAACTTCATGCCCCATCTCCCTTACTTCCAGCTAGTAAGGATCACACAATTCCTAACAAAGTTTTGACACAGATTCCCAATTCGGGCATTCAGAACATATAGCACGTTGCTGTAAGCAAGCAGATTCTCATTCAAAGATGCAAGTTACTATGTAGGAACAAGTTTGTATAGGTATTTCAAAGATGCCCAGAACTGAGCTAAACTTGGTATGTGTCCAACTCCTAGAAATAACTTCATGCCCCATCTCCCTTACTTCCAGCTAGTAAGGATCACACAATTCCTCACAAAGCTTTGACACAGATTCCCAATTGGCGCATTCAGAACATATAGCACGTTGCTGTAAGCAAGCAGATTCTCATTCAAAGATGCAAGTTACTATGTAGGAACAAGTTTGTACAGGTATTTCAAAGATGCCCAGAACTGAGCTAAACTTGGTATGTGTCCAACTCCTAGAAATAACTTCATGCCCCATCTCCCTTACTTCCAGCTAGTAAGGATCACATAATTCCTAACAAAGTTTTGACACAGATTGCCAATTCGGGCATTCAGAACATATAGCACGTTGCTGTAAGCAAGCACATTCTCATTCAAAGATGCAAGTTACTATGTAGGAACAAGTTTGTATAGGTATTTCAAAGATGCCCAGAACTGAGCTAAACTTGGTATGTGTCCAACTCCTAGAAATAACTTCATGCTCCATCTCCCTTACTTCCAGCTAGTAAGGATCACATAATTCCTAACAAAGTTTTGACACAGATTCCCAAATCGGGCATTCAGAACATATAGCACGTTGCTGCAAGCAAGCACATTCTCATTCAAAGTTCCAAGTTACTATGTAGGAACAAGTTTGTATAGGTATTTCAAAGATGCCCAGAACTGAGCTAAACTTGGTATGTCTCCAACTCCAAGAAATAACTTCATGCCCCATCTCACTTACTTTCAGCTAGTAAGGATCACGTAATTCCTAACAAAGTTTTGACACAGATTCCCAATTCGGGCATTCAGAACATATAGCACGTTGCTGTAAGCAAGCACATTCTAATTCAAAGTTGCAAGTTACTATGTAGGAACAAGTTTGTATAGGTATTTCAAACATGCCCAGAACTGAGGTAAACTTGGCATGTGTCCAACTCCTAGAAATAACTTCATGCCCCATCTCCCTTACTTCCAGCTAGTAAGGATCACATAATTCCTAACAAAGTTTTGACACAGATTCCCAATTCGGGCATTCAGAACATATAGCACGTTGCTGTAAGCAAGCACATTCTCATTCAAAGTTGCAAGTTACTATGTAGGAACAAGTTTGTATAGGTATTTCAAAGATGCCCAGAACTGAGCTAAACTTGGTATGTGTCCAACTCCTAGAAATAACTTCATGCCCCATCTCCCTTACTTCCAGCTAGTAAGGATCACATAATTCCTAACAAAGTTTTGACACAGATTCCCAATTCGGGCATTCAGAACATATAGCACGTTGCTGTAAACAAGCACATTTTCATTCAAAGTTGCAAGTTACTATGTAGGAACAAGTTTGTATAGGTATTTCAAAGATGCCCAGAACTGAGCTAAACTTGGTATGTGTCCAACTCCTAGAAATAACTTCATGCCCCATCTCCCTTACTTCCAGCTAGTAAGGATCACACAATTCCTAACAAAGTTTTGACACAGATTCCCAATTCGGGCATTCAGAACATATAGCACGTTGCTGTAAGCAAGCAGATTCTCATTCAAAGATGCAAGTTACTATGTAGGAACAAGTTTGTATAGGTATTTCAAAGATGCCCAGAACTGAGCTAAACTTGGTGTGTGTCCAACTCCTAGAAATAACTTCATGCCTCATCTCCCTTACTTTCAGCTAGTAAGGATCACACAATTCCTAACAAAGTTATGACACAGATTCCTAATTCGGGCATTCAGAACATATAGCACGTTGCTGTAAGCAAGCAGATTCTCATTCAAAGATGCAAGTTACTATGTAGGAACAAGTTTGTATAGGTATTTCAAAGATGCCCAGAACTGAGCTAGACTTGGTATGTGTCCAACTCCTAGAAATAACTTCATGCCCCATCTCCCTTACTTCCGCTAGTAAGGATCACATAATTCCTAACAAAGTTTTGACACAGATTGCCAATTCGGGCATTCAGAACATATAGCACGTTGCTGTAAGCAAGCACATTCTCATTCAAAGATGCAAGTTACTATGTAGGAACAAGTTTGTATAGATATTTCAAAGATGCCCAGAACTGAGCTAAACTTGGTATGTGTCCAACTCCTAGAAATAACTTCATGCTCCATCTCCCTTACTTCCACCTAGTAAGGATCACATAATTCCTAACAAAGTTTTGACACAGATTGCAAATTCGGGCATTCAGAACATATAGCACGTTGCTGTAAGCAAGCAGATTCTCATTCAAAGATGCAAGTTACTATGTAGGAACAAGTTTGTATAGGTATTTCAAAGATGCCCGAACTGAGCTAAACTTGGTATGTGTCCAACTCCTAGAAATAACTTCATGCCCCTCTCCCTTACTTACAGCTAGTAAGGATCACATAATTCCTAACAAAGTTTTGACACAGATTGCCAATTCGGGCATTCAGAACATATAGCACGTTGCTGTAAGCAAGCACATTCTCATTCAAAGATGCAAGTTACTATGTAGGAACAAGTTTGTATAGGTATTTCAAAGATGCACAGGACTGAGCTAAACTTGGTATGTGTCCAACTCCTAGAAATAACTTCATGCCCCATCTCCCTTACTTCCAGCTAGTAAGGATCACATAATTCCTAACAAAGTTTTGACACAGATTCCCAATTCGGGCATTCAGAACATATAGCACGTTGCTGTAAGCAAGCACATTTTCATTCAAAGTTGCAAGTTACTATGTAGGAACAAGTTTGTATAGGTATTTCAAAGATGCCCAGAACTGAGCTAAACTTGGTATGTCTCCAACTCGAAGAAATAACTTCATGCCCCATCTCCCTTACTTCCAGCTAGTAAGGATCACATAATTCCTAACAAAGTTTTGACACAGATTCCCAATTCGGGCATTCAGAACATATAGCACGTTGCTGTAAGCAAGCACATTTTCATTCAAAGTTGCAAGTTACTATGTAGGAACAAGTTTGTATAGGTATTTCAAAGATGCCCAGAACTGAGCTAAACTTGGTATGTGTCCAACTCCTAGAAATAACTTCATGCCCCATCTCCCTTACTTCCAGCTAGTAAGGATCACATAATTCCTAACAAAGTTTTGACACAGATTGCCAATTCGGGCATTCAGAACATATAGCACGTTGCTGTAAGCAAGCACATTCTCATTCAAAGATGCAAGTTACTATGTAGGAACAAGTTTGTATAGGTATTTCAAAGATGCCCAGAACTGAGCTAAACTTGGTATGTGTCCAACTCCTAGAAATAACTTCATGCTCCATCTCCCTTACTTCCAGCTAGTAAGGATCACATAATTCCTAACAAAGTTTTGACACAGATTGCCAATTCGGGCATTCAGAACATATAGCACGTTGCAGTAAGCAAGCAGATTCTCATTCAAAGATGCAAGTTACTATGTAGGAACAAGTTTGTATAGGTATTTCAAAGATGCCCGAACTGAGCTAAACTTGTATGTGTCCAACTCCTAGAAATAACTTCATGCCCCTCTCCCTTACTTACAGCTAGTAAGGATCACATAATTCCTAACAAAGTTTTGACACAGATTGCCAATTCGGGCATTCAGAACATATAGCACGTTGCTGTAAGCAAGCACATTCTCATTCAAAGATGCAAGTTACTATGTAGGAACAAGTTTGTATAGGTATTTCAAAGATGCCCAGAACTGAGCTAAACTTGGTATGTGTCCAACTCCTAGAAATAACTTCATGCCCCATCTCCCTTACTTCCAGCTAGTAAGGATCACATAATTCCTAACAAAGTTTTGACACAGATTCCCAATTCGGGCATTCAGAACATATAGCACGTTGCTGTAAGCAAGCACATTTTCATTCAAAGTTGCAAGTTACTATGTAGGAACAAGTTTGTATAGGTATTTCAAAGATGCCCAGAACTGAGCTAAACTTGGTATGTCTCCAACTCCAAGAAATAACTTCATGCCCCATCTCCCTTACTTCCAGCTAGTAAGGATCACATAATTCCTAACAAAGTTTTGACACAGATTCCCATTTCGGGCATTCAGAACATATAGCTCGTTGCTGTAAGCAAGCACATTTTCATTCAAAGTTGCAAGTTACTATGTAGGAACAAGTTTGTATAGGTATTTCATGATGCCCAGAACTTAGCTAAACTTGGTATGTGTCCAACTCCTAGAAATAACTTCATGCCCCATCTCCCTTACTTTAGCTAGTAAGGATCACACAATTCCTAACAAAGTATTGACACAGATTCCCAATTCGGGCATTCAGAACATATAGCACGTTGCTGTAAGCAAGCAGATTCTCATTCAAAGATGCAAGTTACTATGTAGGAACAAGTTTGTATAGGTATTTCAAAGATGCCCAGAACTGAGCTAAACTTGGTGTGTGTCCAACTCCTAGAAATAACTTCATGCCCCATCTCCCTTACTTCCAGCTAGTAAGGATCACACAATTCCTAACAAAGTTATGACACAGATTCCCAATTCGGGCATTCAGAACATATAGCACGTTGCTGTAAGCAAGCAGATTCTCATTCAAAGATGCAAGTTACTATGTAGGAACAAGTTTGTATAGGTATTTCAAAGATGCCCGAACTGAGCTAAACTTGGTATGTGTCCAACTCCTAGAAATAACTTCATGCCCCTCTCCCTTACTTACAGCTAGTAAGGATCACATAATTCCTAACAAAGTTTTGACACAGATTGCCAATTCGGGCATTCAGAACATATAGCACGTTGCTGTAAGCAAGCACATTCTCATTCAAAGATGCAAGTTACTATGTAGGAACAAGTTTGTATAGGTATTTCAAAGATGCACAGGACTGAGTTAAATTTGGTATGTGTCCAACTCCTAGAAATAACTTCATGCCCCATCTCCCTTACTTCCAGCTAGTAAGGATCACATAATTCCTAACAAAGTTTTGACACAGATTCCCAATTCGGGCATTCAGAACATATAGCACGTTGCTGTAAGCAAGCAGATTCTCATTCAAAGATGCAAGTTACTATGTAGGAACAAGTTTGTATAGGTATTTCAAAGATGCCCAGAACTGAGCTAAACTTGGTATGTGTCCAACTCCTAGAAATAACTTCATGCCCCATCTCCCTTACTTTCAGCTAGTAAGGATCACACAATTCCTAACAAAGTTTTGACACAGATTGCCAATTCGGGCGTTCAGATCATATAGCACGTTGCTGTAAGCAAGCAGATTCTCATTCAAAGATGCAAGTTACTATGTAGGAACAAGTTTGTATAGGTATTTCAAAGATGCCCAGAACTGAGCTAAACTTGGTGTGTGTCCAACTCCTAGAAATAACTTCATGCCCCATCTCCCTTACTTCCAGCTAGTAAGGATCACACAATTCCTAACAAAGTTATGACACAGATTCCCAATTCGGGCATTCAGAACATATAGCACGTTGCTGTAAGCAAGCAGATTCTCATTCAAAGATGCAAGTTACTATGTAGGAACAAGTTTGTATAGGTATTTCAAAGATGCCCAGAACTGAGCTAAACTTGGTATGTGTCCAACTCCTAGAAATAACTTCATGCCCCATCTCCCTTACTTCCAGCTAGTAAGGATCACATAATTCCTAACAAAGTTTTGACACAGATTGCCAATTCGGGCATTCAGAACATATAGCACGTTGCTGTAAGCAAGCACATTCTCATTCAAAGATGCAAGTTACTATGTAGGAACAAGTTTGTATAGGTATTTCAAAGATGCCCAGAACTGAGCTAAACTTGGTATGTGTCCAACTCCTAGAAATAACTTCATGCTCCATCTCCCTTACTTCCAGCTAGTAAGGATCACATAATTCCTAACAAAGTTTTGACACAGATTGCCAATTCGGGCATTCAGAACATATAGCACGTTGCTGTAAGCAAGCAGATTCTCATTCAAAGATGCAAGTTACTATGTAGGAACAAGTTTGTATAGGTATTTCAAAGATGCCCGAACTGAGCTAAACTTGTATGTGTCCAACTCCTAGAAATAACTTCATGCCCCTCTCCCTTACTTACAGCTAGTAAGGATCACATAATTCCTAACAAAGTTTTGACACAGATTGCCAATTCGGGCATTCAGAACATATAGCACGTTGCTGTAAGCAAGCACATTCTCATTCAAAGATGCAAGTTACTATGTAGGAACAAGTTTGTATAGGTATTTCAAAGATGCCCAGAACTGAGCTAAACTTGGTATGTGTCCAACTCCTAGAAATAACTTCATGCCCCATCTCCCTTACTTCCAGCTAGTAAGGATCACATAATTCCTAACAAAGTTTTGACACAGATTCCCAATTCGGGCATTCAGAACATATAGCACGTTGCTGTAAGCAAGCACATTTTCATTCAAAGTTGCAAGTTACTATGTAGGAACAAGTTTGTATAGGTATTTCAAAGATGCCCAGAACTGAGCTAAACTTGGTATGTCTCCAACTCCAAGAAATAACTTCATGCCCCATCTCCCTTACTTCCAGCTAGTAAGGATCACATAATTCCTAACAAAGTTTTGACACAGATTCCCATTTCGGGCATTCAGAACATATAGCTCGTTGCTGTAAGCAAGCACATTTTCATTCAAAGTTGCAAGTTACTATGTAGGAACAAGTTTGTATAGGTATTTCATGATGCCCAGAACTTAGCTAAACTTGGTATGTGTCCAACTCCTAGAAATAACTTCATGCCCCATCTCCCTTACTTTAGCTAGTAAGGATCACACAATTCCTAACAAAGTATTGACACAGATTCCCAATTCGGGCATTCAGAACATATAGCACGTTGCTGTAAGCAAGCAGATTCTCATTCAAAGATGCAAGTTACTATGTAGGAACAAGTTTGTATAGGTATTTCAAAGATGCCCAGAACTGAGCTAAACTTGGTGTGTGTCCAACTCCTAGAAATAACTTCATGCCCCATCTCCCTTACTTCCAGCTAGTAAGGATCACACAATTCCTAACAAAGTTATGACACAGATTCCCAATTCGGGCATTCAGAACATATAGCACGTTGCTGTAAGCAAGCAGATTCTCATTCAAAGATGCAAGTTACTATGTAGGAACAAGTTTGTATAGGTATTTCAAAGATGCCCGAACTGAGCTAAACTTGGTATGTGTCCAACTCCTAGAAATAACTTCATGCCCCTCTCCCTTACTTACAGCTAGTAAGGATCACATAATTCCTAACAATGTTTTGACACAGATTGCCAATTCGGGCATTCAGAACATATAGCACGTTGCTGTAAGCAAGCACATTCTCATTCAAAGATGCAAGTTACTATGTAGGAACAAGTTTGTATAGGTATTTCAAAGATGCACAGGACTGAGTTAAATTTGGTATGTGTCCAACTCCTAGAAATAACTTCATGCCCCATCTCCCTTACTTCCAGCTAGTAAGGATCACATAATTCCTAACAAAGTTTTGACACAGATTCCCAATTCGGGCATTCAGAACATATAGCACGTTGCTGTAAGCAAGCAGATTCTCATTCAAAGATGCAAGTTACTATGTAGGAACAAGTTTGTATAGGTATTTCAAAGATGCCCAGAACTGAGCTAAACTTGGTATGTGTCCAACTCCTAGAAATAACTTCATGCCCCATCTCCCTTACTTTCAGCTAGTAAGGATCACACAATTCCTAACAAAGTTTTGACACAGATTGCCAATTCGGGCATTCAGATCATATAGCACGTTGCTGTAAGCAAGCAGATTCTCATTCAAAGATGCAAGTTACTATGTAGGAACAAGTTTGTATAGGTATTTCAAAGATGCCCAGAACTGAGCTAAACTTGGTGTGTGTCCAACTCCTAGAAATAACTTCATGCCCCATCTACCTTACTTCCAGCTAGTAAGGATCACACAATTCCTAACAAAGTTATGACACAGATTCCCAATTCGGGCATTCAGAACATATAGCACGTTGCTGTAAGCAAGCAGATTCTTATTCAAAGATGCAAGTTACTATGTAGGAACAAGTTTGTATAGGTATTTCAAAGATGCCCAGAACTGAGCTAAACTTGGTATGTGTCCAACTCCTAGAAATAACATCATGCCCCATCTCCCTTACTTCCAGCTAGTAAGGATCACATAATTCCTAACAAAGTTTTGACACAGATTGCCAATTCGGGCATTCAGAACATATAGCACGTTGCTGTAAGCAAGCACATTTTCATTCAAAGTTGCAAGTTACTATGTAGGAACAAGTTTGTATAGGTATTTCAAAGATGCCCAGAACTGAGCTAAACTTGGTATGTCTCCAACTCCAAGAAATAACTTCATGCCCCATCTCCCTTACTTCCAGCTAGTAAGGATCACATAATTCCTAACAAAGTTTTGACACAGATTCCCAATTCGGGCATTCAGAACATATAGCACGTTGCTGTAAGCAAGCACATTTTCATTCAAAGTTGCAAGTTACTATGTAGGAACAAGTTTGTATAGGTATTTCAAAGATGCCCAGAACTGAGCTAAACTTGGTATGTGTCCAACTCCTAGAAATAACTTCATGCCCCATCTCCCTTACTTCCAGCTAGTAAGGATCACATAATTCCTAACAAAGTTTTGACACAGATTCCCAATTCGGGCATTCAGAACATGTAGCACGTTGCTGTAAGCAAGCAGATTCTCATTCAAAGATGCAAGTTACTATGTAGGAACAAGTTTGTATAGGTATTTCAAAGATGCCCAGAACTGAGCTAAACTTGGTATGTGTCCAACTCCTGGAAATAACTTCATGCCCCATCTCCCTTACTTCCAGCTAGTAAGGATCACATAATTCCTAACAAAGTTTTGACACAGATTGCCAATTCGGGCATTCAGAACATATAGCACGTTGCTGTAAGCAAGCACATTCTCATTCAAAGATGCAAGTTACTATGTAGGAAGAAGTTTGTATAGGTATTTCAAAGATGCACAGAACTGAGCTAAACGTTGTATGTCTCCAACTCCTAGAAAAAACTTCATGCCCCATCTCCCTTACTTCCAGCTAGTAAGGATCACACAATTCCTAACAAAGTTTTGACACAGATTCCCAATTCGGGCATTCAAAACATATAGCACGTTGCTGTAAGCAAGCACATTTTCATTCAAAGTTGCAAGTTACTATGTAGGAACAAGTTTGTATAGGTATTTCAAAGATGCCCAGAACTGAGCTAAACTTGGTATGTGTCCAACTCCTAGAAATAACTTCATGCCCCATCTCCCTTACTTCCAGCTAGTAAGGATCACACAATTCCTAACAAAGTTTTGACACAGATTCCCAATTCGGGCATTCAGAACATATAGCACGTTGCTGTAAGCAAGCAGATTCTCATACAAAGATGCAAGTTACTATGTAGGAACAAGTTTGTATAGGTATTTCAAAGATGCCCAGAACTGAGCTAAACTTGGTATGTGTCCAACTCCTAGAAATAACTTCATGCCCCATCTCCCTTACTTCCAGCTAGTAAGGATCACATAATTCCTAACAAAGTTTTGACACAGATTGCCAATTCGGGCATTCAGAACATATAGGACGTTGCTGTAAGCAAGCAGATTCTCATTCAAAGATGCAAGTTACTATGTAGGAACAAGTTTGTATAGGTATTTCAAAGATGCCCAGAACTGAGCTAAACTTGGTATGTCTCCAACTCCTAGAAATAACTTCATGCCCCATCTCCCTTACTTCCAGCTAGTAAGGATCACATAATTCCTAACAAAGTTTTGACACAGATTCCCTATTCGGGCATTCAGAACATATAGCACGTTGCTGTAAGCAAGCACATTTTCATTCAAAGTTGCAAGTTACTATGTAGGAACAAGTTTGTATAGGTATTTCAAAGATGCCCAGAACTGAGCTAAACTTGGTATCTCTCCAACTCCAAGAAATAACTTCTTGCCCCATCTCCCTTACTTCCAGCTAGTAAGGATCACATAATTCCTAACAAAGTTCTGACACAGATTCCCAATTCGGGCATTCAGAACATATAGCACGGTGCTGTAAGCAAGCAGATTCTCATTCAAAGTTGCAAGTTACTATGTAGGAACAAGTTTGTATAGGTATTTCAAAGATGCCCAGAACTGAGCTAAACTTGGTATGTGTCCAACTCCTAGAAATATCTTCATGCCCCATCTCCCTTACTTCCAGCTAGTAAGGATCACATAATTCCTAACAAAGTTCTGACACAGATTCCCAATTCGGGCATTCAGAACATATAGCACGTTGCTGTAAGCAAGCACATTCTCATTCAAAGTTGCAAGTTACTATGTAGGAACAAGTTTGTATAGGTATTTCAAAGATGCCCAGAACTGAGCTAAACTTGGTATGTGTCCAACTCCTAGAAATAACTTCATGCCCCATCTCCCTTACTTCCAGCTAGTAAGGATCACATAATTCCTAACAAAGTTTTGACACAGATTCCCAATTCGGGCATTCAGAACATATAGCACGTTGCTGTAAGCAAGCACATTCTCATTCAAAGTTGCAAGTTACTATGTAGGAACAAGTTTGTATAGGTATTTCAAAGATGCCCAGAACTGAGCTAAACTTGGTATGTCTCCAACTCCTAGAAATAACTTCATGCCCCATCTCCCTTACTTCCAGCTAGTAAGGATCACATAATTCCTAACAAAGTTTTGACACAGATTCCCAATTCGGGCATTCAGAACATATAGCACGTTGCTGTAAGCAAGCACATTCTCATTCAAAGTTGCAAGTTACTATGTAGGAACAAGTTTGTATAGGTATTTCAAAGATGCCCAGAACTGAGCTAAACTTGGTATGTGGCCAACTCCTAGAAATAACTTCATGCCCCATCTCCCTTACTTCCAGCTAGTAAGGATCACATAATTCCTAACAAAGTTTTGACACAGATTCCCAATTCGGGCATTCAGAACATATAGCTCGTTGCTGTAAGCAAGCACATTCTCATTCAAAGATGCAAGTTACTATGTAGGAACAAGTTTGTATAGGTATTTCAAAGATGCCCAGAACTGAGCTAAACTTGGTATGTGTCCAACTCCTAGAAATAACTTCATGCCCCATCTCCCTTACTTCCAGCTAGTAAGGATCACATAATTCCTAACAAAGTTTTGACACAGATTGCCAATTCGGGCATTCAGAACATTTAGCACGTTGCTGTAAGCAAGCAGATTCTCATTCAAAGATGCAAGTTACTATGTAGGAACAAGTTTGTATAGGTATTTCAAAGATGCCCGAACTGAGCTAAACTTGGTATGTGTCCAACTCCTAGAAATAACTTCATGCCCCTCTCCCTTACTTACAGCTAGTAAGGATCACATAATTCCTAACAAAGTTTTGACACAGATTGCCAATTCGGGCATTCAGAACATATAGCACGTTGCTGTAAGCAAGCACATTCTCATTCAAAGATGCAAGTTACTATGTAGGAACAAGTTTGTATAGGTATTTCAAAGATGCACAGGACTGAGCTAAACTTGGTATGTGTCCAACTCCTAGAAATAACTTCATGCCCCATCTCCCTTACTTCCAGCTAGTAAGGATCACATAATTCCTAACAAAGTTTTGACACAGATTCCCAATTCGGGCATTCAGAACATATAGCACGTTGCTGTAAGCAAGCACATTTTCATTCAAAGTTGCAAGTTACTATGTAGGAACAAGTTTGTATAGGTATTTCAAAGATGCCCAGAACTGAGCTAAACTTGGTATGTCTCCAACTCGAAGAAATAACTTCATGCCCCATCTCCCTTACTTCCAGCTAGTAAGGATCACATAATTCCTAACAAAGTTTTGACACAGATTCCCAATTCGGGCATTCAGAACATATAGCACGTTGCTGTAAGCAAGCACATTTTCATTCAAAGTTGCAAGTTACTATGTAGGAACAAGTTTGTATAGGTATTTCAAAGATGCCCAGAACTGAGCTAAACTTGGTATGTGTCCAACTCCTAGAAATAACTTCATGCCCCATCTCCCTTACTTTCAGCTAGTAAGGATCACACAATTCCTAACAAAGTTTTGACACAGATTGCCAATTCAGGCATTCAGAACATATAGCACGTTGCTGTAAGCAAGCAGATTCTCATTCAAAGATGCAAGTTACTATGTAGGAACAAGTTTGTATAGGTATTTCAAAGATGCCCAGAACTGAGCTAAACTTGGTGTGTGTCCAACTCCTAGAAATAACTTCATGCCCCATCTCCGTTACTTCCAGCTAGTAAGGATCACACAATTCCTAACAAAGTTATGACACAGATTCCCAATTCGGGCATTCAGAACATATAGCACATTGCTGTAAGCAAGCAGATTCTCATTCAAAGATGCAAGTTACTATGTAGGAACAAGTTTGTATAGGTATTTCAAAGATGCCCAGAACTGAGCTAAACTTGGTATGTGTCCAACTCCTAGAAATAACTTCATGCCCCATCTCCCTTACTTCCAGCTAGTAAGGATCACATAATTCCTAACAAAGTTTTGACACAGATTGCCAATTCGGGCATTCAGAACATATAGCACGTTGCTGTAAGCAAGCACATTCTCATTCAAAGTTGCAAGTTACTATGTAGGAACAAGTTTGTATAGGTATTTCAAAGATGCCCAGAACTGAGCTAAACTTGGTATGTGTCCAACTCCTAGAAATAACTTCATGCTCCATCTCCCTTACTTCCAGCTAGTAAGGATCACATAATTCCTAACAAAGTTTTGACACAGATTGCCAATTCGGGCATTCAGAACATATAGCACGTTGCTGTAAGCAAGCAGATTCTCATTCAAAGATGCAAGTTACTATGTAGGAACAAGTTTGTATAGGTATTTCAAAGATGCCCGAACTGAGCTAAACTTGTATGTGTCCAACTCCTAGAAATAACTTCATGCCTCTCTCCCTTACTTACAGCTAGTAAGGATCACATAATTCCTAACAAAGTTTTGACACAGATTGCCAATTCGGGCATTCAGAACATATAGCACGTTGCTGTAAGCAAGCACATTCTCATTCAAAGATGCAAGTTACTATGTAGGAACAAGTTTGTATAGGTATTTCAAAGATGCACAGGACTGAGCTATACTTGGTATGTGTCCAACTCCTAGAAATAACTTCATGCCCCATCTCCCTTACTTCCAGCTAGTAAGGATCACATAATTCCTAACAAAGTTTTGACACAGATTCCCAATTCGGGCATTCAGAACATATAGCACGTTGCTGTAAGCAAGCACATTTTCATTCAAAGTTGCAAGTTACTATGTAGGAACAAGTTTGTATAGGTATTTCAAAGATGCCCAGAACTGAGCTAAACTTGGTATGTCTCCAACTCCAAGAAATAACTTCATGCCCCATCTCCCTTACTTCCAGCTAGTAAGGATCACATAATTCCTAAC
Source organism: Diceros bicornis minor (assembly GCF_020826845.1). Lineage (NCBI taxonomy): Eukaryota > Metazoa > Chordata > Mammalia > Perissodactyla > Rhinocerotidae > Diceros > Diceros bicornis. The sequence continues at coordinate 92,483 of NW_026690925.1, forward strand.
AAAGTTTTGACACAGATTCCCAATTCGGGCATTCAGAACATATAGCACGTTGCTGTAAGCAAGCACATTTTCATTCAAAGTTGCAAGTTACTATGTAGGAACAAGTTTGTATAGGTATTTCATGATGCCCAGAACTGAGCTAAACTTGGTATGTGTCCAACTCCTAGAAATAACTTCATGCCCCATCTCCCTTACTTTCAGCTAGTAAGGATCACACAATTCCTAACAAAGTTTTGACACAGATTCCCAATTCGGGCATTCAGAACATATAGCACGTTGCTGTAAGCAAGCAGATTCTCATTCAAAGATGCAAGTTACTATGTAGGAACAAGTTTGTATAGGTATTTCAAAGATGCCCAGAACTGAGCTAAACTTGGTGTGTGTCCAACTCCTAGAAATAACTTCATGCCCCATCTCCCTTACTTCCAGCTAGTAAGGATCACACAATTCCTAACAAAGTTATGACACAGATTCCCAATTCGGGCATTCAGAACATATAGCACGTTGCTGTAAGCAAGCAGATTCTCATTCAAAGATGCAAGTTACTATGTAGGAACAAGTTTGTATAGGTATTTCAAAGATGCCCAGAACTGAGCTAAACTTGGTATGTGTCCAACTCCTAGAAATAACTTCATGCCCCATCTCCCTTACTTCCAGCTAGTAAGGATCACATAATTCCTAACAAAGTTTTGACACAGATTGCCAATTCGGGCATTCAGAACATATAGCACGTTGCTGTAAGCAAGCACATTCTCATTCAAAGATGCAAGTTACTATGTAGGAACAAGTTTGTATAGGTATTTCAAAGATGCCCAGAACTGAGCTAAACTTGGTATGTGTCCAACTCCTAGAAATAACTTCATGCCCCATCTCCCTTACTTCCACCTAGTAAGGATCACATAATTCCTAACAAAGTTTTGACACAGATTGCCAATTCGGGCATTCAGAACATATAGCACGTTGCTGTAAGCAAGCAGATTCTCATTCAAAGATGCAAGTTACTATGTAGGAACAAGTTTGTATAGGTATTTCAAAGATGCCCGAACTGAGCTAAACTTGGTATGTGTCCAACTCCTAGAAATAACTTCATGCCCCTCTCCCTTACTTACAGCTAGTAAGGATCACATAATTCCTAACAAAGTTTTGACACAGATTGCCAATTCGGGCATTCAGAACATATAGCACGTTGCTGTAAGCAAGCACATTCTCATTCAAAGATGCAAGTTACTATGTAGGAACAAGTTTGTATAGGTATTTCAAAGATGCACAGGACTGAGTTAAACTTGGTATGTGTCCAACTCCAAGAAATAACTTCATGCCCCATCTCCCTTACTTCCAGCTAGTAAGGATAACATAATTCCTAACAAAGTTTTGACACAGATTCCCAATTCGGGCATTCAGAACATATAGCACGTTGCTGTAAGCAAGCACATTTTCATTCAAAGTTGCAAGTTACTATGTAGGAACAAGTTTGTATAGGTATTTGAAAGATGCCCAGAACTGAGCTAAACTTGGTATGTGTCCAACTCCTAGAAATAACTTCATGCCCCATCTCCCTTACTTCCAGCTAGTAAGGATCACATAATTCCTAACAAAGTTTTGACACAGATTCCCAATTCGGGCATTCAGAACATGTAGCACGTTGCTGTAAGCAAGCAGATTCTCATTCAAAGATGCAAGTTACTATGTAGGAACAAGTTTGTATAGGTATTTCAAAGATGCCCAGAACTGAGCTAAACTTGGTATGTGTCCAACTCCTAGAAATAACTTCATGCCCCATCTCCCTTACTTCCAGCTTGTAAGGATCACATAATTCCTAACAAAGTTTTGACACAGATTGCCAATTCGGGCATTCAGAACATATAGCACGTTGCTGTAAGCAAGCACATTCTCATTCAAAGATGCAAGTTACTATGTAGGAAGAAGTTTGTATAGGTATTTCAAAGATGCACAGAACTGAGCTAAACGTTGTATGTCTCCAACTCCTAGAAAAAACTTCATGCCCCATCTCCCTTACTTCCAGCTAGTAAGGATCACACAATTCCTAACAAAGTTTTGACACAGATTCCCAATTCGGGCATTCAAAACATATAGCACGTTGCTGTAAGCAAGCACATTTTCATTCAAAGTTGCAAGTTACTATGTAGGAACAAGTTTGTATAGGTATTTCAAAGATGCCCAGAACTGAGCTAAACTTGGTATGTGTCCAACTCCTAGAAATAACTTCATGCCCCATCTCCCTTACTTCCAGCTAGTAAGGATCACACAATTCCTAACAAAGTTTTGACACAGATTCCCAATTCGGGCATTCAGAACATATAGCACGTTGCTGTAAGCAAGCAGATTCTCATACAAAGATGCAAGTTACTATGTAGGAACAAGTTTGTATAGGTATTTCAAAGATGCCCAGAACTGAGCTAAACTTGGTATGTGTCCAACTCCTAGAAATAACTTCATGCCCCATCTCCCTTACTTCCAGCTAGTAAGGATCACATAATTCCTAACAAAGTTTTGACACAGATTGCCAATTCGGGCATTCAGAACATATAGCACGTTGCTGTAAGCAAGCAGATTCTCATTCAAAGATGCAAGTTACTATGTAGGAACAAGTTTGTATAGGTATTTCAAAGATGCCCAGAACTGAGCTAAACTTGGTATGTCTCCAACTCCTAGAAATAACTTCATGCCCCATCTCCCTTACTTCCAGCTAGTAAGGATCACATAATTCCTAACAAAGTTCTGACACAGATTCCCAATTCGGGCATTCAGAATATATAGCACGGTGCTGTAAGCAAGCAGATTCTCATTCAAAGTTGCAAGTTACTATGTAGGAACAAGTTTGTATAGGTATTTCAAAGATGCCCAGAACTGAGCTAAACTTGGTATGTGTCCAACTCCTAGAAATAACTTCATGCCCCATCTCCCTTACTTCCAGCTATTAAGGATCACATAATTCCTAACAAAGATCTGACACAGATTCCCAATTCGGGCATTCAGAACATATAGCACGTTGCTGTAAGCAAGCACATTCTCATTAAAAGTTGCAAGTTACTATGTAGGAACAAGTTTGTATAGGTATTTCAAAGATGCCCAGAACTGAGCTAAACTTGGTATGTGTCCAACTCCTAGAAATAACTTCATGCCCCATCTCCCTTACTTCCAGCTAGTAAGGATCACATAATTCCTAACAAAGTTTTGACACAGATTCCCAATTCGGGCATTCAGAACATATAGCACGTTGCTGTAAGCAAGCACATTCTCATTCAAAGTTGCAAGTTACTATGTAGGAACAAGTTTGTATAGGTATTTCAAAGATGCCCAGAACTGAGCTAAACTTGGTATGTGTCCAACTCCTAGAAATAACTTCATGCCCCATCTCCCTTACTTCCAGCTAGTAAGGATCACATAATTCCTAACAAAGTTTTGACACAGATTCCCAATTCGGGCATTCAGAACATATAGCACGTTGCTGTAAGCAAGCACATTCTCATTCAAAGTTGCAAGTTACTATGTAGGAACAAGTTTGTATAGGTATTTCAAAGATGCCCAGAACTGAGCTAAACTTGGTATGTGGCCAACTCCTAGAAATAACTTCATGCCCCATCTCCCTTACTTCCAGCTAGTAAGGATCACATAATTCCTAACAAAGTTTTGACACAGATTCCCAATTCGGGCATTCAGAACATATAGCACGTTGCTGTAAGCAAGCAGATTCTCATTCAAAGATGCAAGTTACTATGTAGGAACAAGTTTGTATAGGTATTTCAAAGATGCCCAGAACTGAGCTAAACTTGGTATGTGTCCAACTCCTAGAAATAACTTCATGCCCCATCTCCCTTACTTCCAGCTAGTAAGGATCACATAATTCCTAACAAAGTTTTGACACAGATTCCCAATTCGGGCATTCAGAACATATAGCACGTTGCTGTAAGCAAGCACATTCTCATTCAAAGTTGCAAGTTACTATGTAGGAACAAGTTTGTATAGGTATTTCAAAGATGCCCAGAACTGAGCTAAACTTGGTATGTGTCCAACTCCTAGAAATAACTTCATGCCCCATCTCCCTTACTTCCAGCTAGTAAGGATCACATAATTCCTAACAAAGATTTCACACATATTCCCAATTCGGGCATTCAGAACATATAGCACGTTGCTGTAAGCAAGCACATTCCCCTTCAAAGATGCAAGTTACTATGTAGGAACAAGTTTGTATAGGTATTTCAAAGATGCCCAGAACTGAGCTAAACTTGGTATGTGTCCAACTCCTAGAAATAACTTCATGCCGCATCTCCCTTACTTCCAGCTAGTAAGGATCACATAATTCCTAACAAAGTTTTGACACAGATTCCCAATTCGGGCATTCAGAACATATAGCACGTTGCTGTAAGCAAGCACATTCTCATTCAAAGTTGCAAGTTACTATGTAGGAACAAGTTTGTATAGGTATTTCAAAGATGCCCAGAACTGAGCTAAACTTGTTGTGTCTCCAACTCTTAGAAATAACTTCATGCCCCATCTCCCTTACTTCCAGCTAGTAAGGATCACATAATTCTTAACAAAGTTTTGACACAGATTGCCAATTCGGGCATTCAGAACATATAGCACGTTGCTGTAAGCAAGCAGATTCTCATTCAAAGATGCAAGTTACTATGTAGGAACAAGTTTGTATAGATATTTCAAAGATGCCCAGAACTGAGCTAAACTTGGTATGTGTCCAACTAATAGAAATAACTTCATGCCCCATCTCCCTTACTTCCAGCTAGTAAGGATCACATAATTCCTAACAAAGTTTTGACACAGATTCCCAATTCGGGCATTCAGAACATATAGCACGTTGCTGTAAGCAAGCACATTTTCATTCAAATTTGCAAGTTACTATGTAGGAACAAGTTTGTATAGGTATTTCAAAGATGCCCAGAACTGAGCTAAAATTGGTATGTCTCCAACTCCAAGAAATAACTTCATGCCCCATCTCCCTTACTTCCAGCTAGTAAGGATCACATAATTCCTAACAAAGTTTTGACACAGATTCCCAATTCGGGCATTCAGAACATATAGCACGTTGCTGTAAGCAAGCACATTTTCATTCAAAGTTGCAAGTTACTATGTAGGAACAAGTTTGTATAGGTATTTCAAAGATGCCCAGAACTGAGCTAAACTTGGTATGTGTCCAACTCCTAGAAATAACTTCATGCCCCATCTCCCTTACTTCCAGCTAGTAAGGATCACATAATTCCTAACAAAGTTTTGACACAGATTCCCAATTCGGGCATTCAGAACATATAGCACGTTGCTGTAAGCAAGCACATTCTCATTCAAAGTTGCAAGTTACTATGTAGGAACAAGTTTGTATAGGTATTTCAAAGATGCCCAGAACTGAGCTAAACTTGGTATGTGGCCAACTCCTAGAAATAACTTCATGCCCCATCTCCCTTACTTCCAGCTAGTAAGGATCACATAATTCCTAACAAAGTTTTGACACAGATTCCCAATTCGGGCATTCAGAACATATAGCACGTTGCTGTAAGCAAGCAGATTCTCATTCAAAGATGCAAGTTACTATGTAGGAACAAGTTTGTATAGGTATTTCAAAGATGCCCAGAACTGAGCTAAACTTGGTATGTGTCCAACTCCTAGAAATAACTTCATGCCCCATCTCCCTTACTTCCAGCTAGTAAGGATCACATAATTCCTAACAAAGTTTTGACACAGATTCCCAATTCGGGCATTCAGAACATATAGCACGTTGCTGTAAGCAAGCACATTCTCATTCAAAGTTGCAAGTTACTATGTAGGAACAAGTTTGTATAGGTATTTCAAAGATGCCCAGAACTGAGCTAAACTTGGTATGTGTCCAACTCCTAGAAATAACTTCATGCCCCATCTCCCTTACTTCCAGCTAGTAAGGATCACATAATTCCTAACAAACATTTCACACATATTCCCAATTCGGGCATTCAGAACATATAGCACGTTGCTGTAAGCAAGCACATTCCCCTTCAAAGATGCAAGTTACTATGTAGGAACAAGTTTGTATAGGTATTTCAAAGATGCCCAGAACTGAGCTAAACTTGGTATGTGTCCAACTCCTAGAAATAACTTCATGCCGCATCTCCCTTACTTCCAGCTAGTAAGGATCACATAATTCCTAACAAAGTTTTGACACAGATTCCCAATTCGGGCATTCAGAACATATAGCACGTTGCTGTAAGCAAGCACATTCTCATTCAAAGTTGCAAGTTACTATGTAGGAACAAGTTTGTATAGGTATTTCAAAGATGCCCAGAACTGAGCTAAACTTGTTGTGTCTCCAACTCCTAGAAATAACTTCATGCCCCATCTCCCTTACTTCCAGCTAGTATGGATCACATAATTCCTAACAAAGTTTTGACACAGATTGCCAATTCGGGCATTCAGAACATATAGCACGTTGCTGTAAGCAAGCAGATTCTCATTCAAAGATGCAAGTTACTATGTAGGAACAAGTTTGTATAGATATTTCAAAGATGCCCAGAACTGAGCTAAACTTGGTATGTGTCCAACTAATAGAAATAACTTCATGCCCCATCTCCCTTACTTCCAGCTAGTAAGGATCACATAATTCCTAACAAAGTTTTGACACAGATTCCCAATTCGGGCATTCAGAACATATAGCACGTTGCTGTAAGCAAGCACATTTTCATTCAAATTTGCAAGTTACTATGTAGGAACAAGTTTGTATAGGTATTTCAAAGATGCCCAGAACTGAGCTAAACTTTGTATGTCTCCAACTCCAAGAAATAACTTCATGCCCCATCTCCCTTACTTCCAGCTAGTAAGGATCACATAATTCCTAACAAAGTTTTGACACAGATTCCCAATTCGGGCATTCAGAACATATAGCACGTTGCTGTAAGCAAGCACATTTTCATTCAAAGTTGCAAGTTACTATGTAGGAACAAGTTTGTATAGGTATTTCAAAGATGCCCAGAACTGAGCTAAACTTGGTATGTGTCCAACTCCTAGAAATAACTTCATGCCCCATCTCCCTTACTTTCAGCTAGTAAGGATCACACAATTCCTAACAAAGTTTTGACACAGGTTCCCAATTCGGGCATTCAGAACATATAGCACGTTGCTGTAAGCAAGCACATTCTCATTCAAAGATGCAAGTTACTATGTAGGAACAAGTTTGTATAAGTATTTCAAAGATGCCCAGAACTGAGCTAAACTTGGTGTGTCTCCAACTCCTAGAAATAACTTCATGCCCCATCTCCCTTACTTACAGCTAGTAAGGATCACATAATTCCTAACAAAGTTTTGACACAGATTCCCAATTCGGGCATTCAGAACATATAGCACGTTGCTGTAAGCAAGCACATTCTCATTCAAAGTTGCAAGTTACTATGTAGGAACAAGTTTGTATAGGTATTTCAAAGATGCCCAGAACTGAGCTAAACTTGTTGTGTCTCCAACTCCTAGAAATAACTTCATGCCCCATCTCCCTTACTTCCAGCTAGTAAGGATCACATAATTCCTAACAAAGTTTTGACACAGATTCCCAATTCGGGCATTCAGAACATATAGCACGTTGCTGTAAGCAAGCACATTCTCATTCAAAGTTGCAAGTTACTATGTAGGAACAAGTTTGTATAGGTATTTCAAAGATGCCCAGAACTGAGCTAAACTTGTTGTGTCTCCAACTCCTAGAAATAACTTCATGCCCCATCTCCCTTACTTCCAGCTAGTAAGGATCACATAATTCCTAACAAAGTTTTGACACAGATTCCCAATTCGGGCATTCAGAACATATAGCACGTTGCTGTAAGCAAGCACATTCTCATTCAAAGTTGCAAGTTACTATGTAGGAACAAGTTTGTATAGGTATTTCAAAGATGCCCAGAACTGAGCTAAACTTGGTATGTGTCCAACTCCTAGAAATACCTTCATGCCCCAACTCCCTTACTTCCATCTAGTAAGGATCACATAATTTCTAACAAAGTTTTGACACAGATTCCCAATTCGGGCATTCAGAACATATAGCACGTTGCTGTAAGCAAGCAGATTCTCATTCAATGATGCAAGTTACTATGTAGGAACAAGTTTGTATAGGTATTTCCAAGATGCCCAGAACTGAGCTAAACTTGGTATGTCTCCAACTCCTAGAAATAACTTCATGCCCCATCTCCCTTACTTCCAGCTAGTAAGGATCACATAATTCCTAACAAAGTTTTGACACAGATTGCCAATTCGGGCATTCAGAACATATAGCACGTTGCTGTAAGCAAGCAGATTCTCATTAAAAGATGCAAGTTACTATGTAGGAACAAGTTTGTATAGATATTTCAAAGATGCCCAGAACTGAGCTAAACTTGGTATGTGTCCAACTCCTAGAAATAACGTCATGCCCCACCTCCCTTACTTCCAGCTAGTAAGGATCACATAATTCCTAACAAAGTTTTGACACAGATTCCCAATTCGGGCATTCAGAACATATAGCACGTTGCTGTAAGCAAGCACATTTTCATTCAAAGTTGCAAGTTACTATGTAGGAACAAGTTTGTATAGGTATTTCAAAGATGCCCAGAACTGAGCTAAACTTGGTATGTCTCCAACTCCAAGAAATAACTTCATGCCCCATCTCCCTTACTTCCAGCTAGTAAGGATCACATAATTCCTAACAAAGTTTTGACACAGATTCCCAATTCGGGCATTCAGAACATATAGCACGTTGCTGTAAGCAAGCACATTTTCATTCAAAGTTGCAAGTTACTATGTAGGAACAAGTTTGTATAGGTATTTCAAAGATGCCCAGAACTGAGCTAAACTTGGTATGTGTCCAACTCCTAGAAATAACTTCATGCCCCATCTCCCTTACTTTCAGCTAGTAAGGATCACACAATTCCTAACAAAGTTTTGACACAGATACCCAATTCGGGCATTCAGAACATATAGCACGTTGCTGTAAGCAAGCAGATTCTCATTCAAAGATGCAAGTTACTATGTAGGAACCAGTTTGTATAGGTATTTCAAAGATGCCCAGAACTGAGCTAAACTTGGTGTGTGTCCAACTCCTAGAAATAACTTCATGCCCCATATCCCTTACTTCCAGCTAGTAAGGATCACACAATTCCTAACAAAGTTATGACACAGATTCCCAATTCGGGCATTCAGAACATATAGCACGTTGCTGTAAGCAAGCAGATTCTCATTCAAAGATGCAAGTTACTATGTAGGAACAAGTTTGTATAGGTATTTCAAAGATGCCCAGAACTGAGCTAAACTTGGTATGTGTCCAACTCCTAGAAATAACTTCATGCCCCATCTCCCTTACTTCCAGCTAGTAAGGATCACATAATTCCTAACAAAGTTTTGACACAGATTGCCAATTCGGGCATTCAGAACATATAGCACGTTGCTGTAAGCAAGCAGATTCTCATTCAAAGATGCAAGTTACTATGTAGGAACAAGTTTGTATAGGTATTTCAAAGATGCCCAGAACTGAGCTAAACTTGGTATGTGTCCAACTCCTAGAAATAACTTCATGCCCCATCTCCCTTACTTCCAGCTAGTAAGGATCACATAATTCCTAACAAAGTTTTGACACAGATTGCCAATTCGGGCATTCAGAACATATAGTACGTTGCTGTAAGCAAGCACATTCTCATTCTAAGATGCAAGTTATTATGTAGGAACAAGTTTGTATAGGTATTTCAAATATGCACAGAACTGAGCTAAACTTGGTATGTGTCCAACTCCTAGAAATAACTTCATGCCCCATCTCCCTTACTTCCAGCTAGTAAGGATCACATAATTCCTAACAAAGTTTTGACACAGATTCCCAATTCGGGCATTCAGAACATATAGCACGTTGCTGTAAGCAAGCACATTCTCATTCAAAGTTGCAAGTTACTATGTAGGAACAAGTTTGTATAGGTATTTCAAAGATGCCCAGAACTGAGCTAAACTTGGTATGTGTCCAACTCCTAGAAATAACTTCATGCCCCATCTCCCTTACTTCCAGCTAGTAAGGATCACATAATTCCTAACAAAGTTTTGACACAGATTCCCAATTCGGGCATTCAGAACATATAGCACGTTGCTGTAAGCAAGCACATTCTCATTCAAAGTTGCAATTTTCTATGTAGGAACAAGTTTGTATAGGTATTTCAAAGATGCCCAGAACTGAGCTAAACTTGGTATGTGTCCAACTCCTAGAAATAACTTCATGCCCCATCTCCCTTACTTCCAGCTAGTAAGGATCACACAATTCCTAACAAAGTTTTGACACAGATTCCCAATTCGCGAATTCAGAACATATAGCACGTTGCTGTAAGCAAGCAGATTCTCATTCAAAGATGCAAGTTACTATGTAGGAACAAGTTTGTATAGGTATTTCAAAGATGCCCAGAACTGAGCTAAACTTGGTATGTGTCCAACTCCTAGAAATAACTTCATGCCCCATCTCCCTTACTTCCAGCTAATAAGGATCACATAATTCCTAACAAAGTTTTGATACAGATTCCCAATTCGGGCATTCAGAACATATAGCACGTTGCTGTAAGCAAGCAGATTCTCATTCAAAGATGCAAGTTACTATGTAGGAACAAGTTTGTATAGGTATTTCAAAGATGCCCAGAACTGAGCTAAACTTGGTATGTGTCCAACTCTTAGAAATAACTTCATGCCCCATCTCACTTACTTCCACCTAGTAAGGATCACATAATTCCTAACAAAGTTTTGACACAGATTCCCAATTCGGGCATTCAGAACATATAGCACGTTGCTGTAAGCAAGCAGATTCTCATTCAAAGATGCAAGTTACTATGTAGGAACAAGTTTGTATAGGTATTTCAAAGATGCCCAGAACTGAGCTAAACTTGGTATGTGTCCAACTCCTAGAAATAACTTCATGTTCCATCTCCCTTACTTCCAGCTAGTAAGGATCACATAATTCCTAACAAAGTTTTGACACAGATTCCCAATTCGGGCATTCAGAACATATAGCACGTTGCTGCAAGCAAGCACATTCTCATTCAAGGTTGCAAGTTACTATATAGGAACAAGTTTGTATAGGTATTTCAAAGATGCCCAGAACTGAGCTAAACTTGGTATGTCTCCAACTCCAAGAAATAACTTCATGCCCCATCTCCCTTACTTTCAGCTAGTAAGGATCACGTAATTCCTAACAAAGTTTTGACACAGATTCCCAATTCGGGCATTCAGAACATATAGCACGTTGCTGTAAGCAAGCACATTCTAATTCAAAGTTGCAAGTTACTATGTAGAAACAAGTTTGTATAGGTATTTCAAAGATGCCCAGAACTGAGCTAAACTTGGTATGTGTCCAACTCCTAGAAATAACTTCATGCCCCATCTCCCTTACTTCCAGCCAGTAATTATCACATAATTCTTAACAAAGTTTTGACACAGATTCCCAATTCGGGCATTCAGAACATATAGCACGTTGCTGTAAGCAAGCACATTTTCATTCAAAGTTGCAAGTTACTATGTAGGAACAAGTTTGTATAGGTATTTCAAAGATGCCCAGAACTGAGCTAAACTTGGTATGTGTCCAACTCCTAGAAATATCTTCATGCCCCATCTCACTTACTTCCAGCTAGTAAGGATCACATAATTCCTAACAAAGTTTTGACACAGATTGCAAATTCGGGCATTCAGAACATATAGCACGTTGCTGTAAGCAAGCACATTTTCATTCAAAGTTGCAAGTTACTATGTAGGAACAAGTTTGTATAGGTATTTCAAAGATGCCCAGAACTGAGCTAAACTTGGTATGTCTCCAACTCCAAGAAATAACTTCATGCCCCATCTCCCTTACTTCCAGCTAGTAAGGATCACATAATTCCTAACAAAGTTTTGACACAGATTCCCAATTCGGGCATTCAGAACATATAGCACGTTGCTGTAAGCAAGCACATTTTCATTCAAAGTTGCAAGTTACTATGTAGGAACAAGTTTGTATAGGTATTTCAAAGATGCCCAGAACTGAGCTAAACTTGGTATGTGTCCAACTCCTAGAAATAACTTCATGCCCCATCTCCCTTACTTTCAGCTAGTAAGGATCACACAATTCCTAACAAAGTTTTGACACAGATTCCCAATTCGGGCATTCAGAACATATAGCACGTTGCTGTAAGCAAGCAGATTCTCATTCAAAGATGCAAGTTACTATGTAGGAACAAGTTTGTATAGGTATTTCAAAGATGCCCAGAACTGAGCTAAACTTGGTGTGTGTCCAACTCCTAGAAATAACTTCATGCCCCATCTCCCTTACTTCCAGCTAGTAAGGATCACACAATTCCTAACAAAGTTTTGACACAGATTCCCAATTCGGGCATTCAGAACATATAGCACGTTGCTGTAAGCAAGCACATTTTCATTCAAAGTTGCAAGTTACTATGTAGGAACAAGTTTGTATAGGTATTTCAAAGATGCCCAGAACTGAGCTAAACTTGGTATTTGTCCAACTCCTAGAAATAACTTCATGCCCCATCTCCCTTACTTCCAGCTAGTAAGGATCACATAATTCCTAACAAAGTTTTGACACAGATTGCCAATTCGGGCATTCAGAACATATAGCACGTTGCTCTAAGCAAGCACATTCTCATTCAAAGATGCAAGTTACTATGTAGGAACAAGTTTGTATAGGTATTTCAAAGATGCCCAGAACTGAGCTAAACTTGGTGTGTGTCCAACTCCTAGAAATAACTTCATGCCCCATCTCCCTTACTTCCAGCTAGTAAGGATCACACAATTCCTAACAAAGTTTTGACACAGATTGCCAATTCGGGCATTCAGAACATATAGCACGTTGCTGTAAGCAAGCAGATTCTCATTCAAAGATGCAAGTTACTATGTAGGAACAAGTTTGTATAGGTATTTCAAAGATGCCCAGAACTGAGCTAAACTTGGTATGTGTCCAACTCCTAGAAATAACTTCATGCCCCATCTCCCTTACTTCCAGCTAGTAAGGATCACATAATTCCTAACAAAGTTTTGACACAGATTGCCAATTCGGGCATTCAGAACATATAGCACGTTGCTGTAAGCAAGCACATTCTCATTCTAAGATGCAAGTTATTATGTAGGAACAAGTTTGTATAGGTATTTCTAATATGCACAGAACTGAGCTAAACTTGGTATGTGTCCAACTCCTAGAAATAACTTCATGCCCCATCTCCCTTACTTCCAGCTAGTAAGGATCACATAATTCCTAACAAAGTTTTGACACAGATGCCCAATTCGGGCATTCAGAACATATAGCACGTTGCTGTAAGCAAGCACATTCTCATTCAAAGTTGCAAGTTACTATGTAGGAACAAGTTTGTATAGGTATTTCAAAGATGCCCAGAACTGAGCTAAACTTGGTATGTGTCCAACTCCTAGAAATAACTTCATGCCCCATCTCCCTTACTTCCAGCTAGTAAGGATCACATAATTCGTAACAAAGTTTTGACACAGATTCCCAATTCGGGCATTCAGAACATATAGCACGTTGCTGTAAGCAAGCACATTCTCATTCAAAGTTGCAATTTACTATGTAGGAACAAGTTTGTATAGGTATTTCAAAGATGCCCAGAACTGAGCTAAACTTGGTATGTGTCCAACTCCTAGAAATAACTTCATGCCCCATCTCCCTTACTTCCAGCTAGTAAGGATCACACAATTCCTAACAAAGTTTTGACACAGATTCCCAATTCGCGCATTCAGAACATATAGCACGTTGCTGTAAGCAAGCAGATTCTCATTCAAAGATGCAAGTTACTATGTAGGAACAAGTTTGTATAGGTATTTCAAAGATGCCCAGAACTGAGCTAAACTTGGTATGTGTCCAACTCCTAGAAATAACTTCATGCCCCATCTCCCTTACTTCCAGCTAATAAGGATCACATAATTCCTAACAAAGTTTTGATACAGATTCCCAATTCGGGCATTCAGAACATATAGCACATTGCTGTAAGCAAGCACATTCTAATTCAAAGTTGCAAGTTACTATGTAGAAACAAGTTTGTATAGGTATTTCAAAGATGCCCAGAACTGAGCTAAACTTGGTATGTGTCCAACTCATAGAAATAACTTCATGCCCCATCTCCCTTACTTCCAGCTAGTAAGGATCACATAATTCTTAACAAAGTTTTGACACAGATTCCCAATTCGGGCATTCAGAACATATAGCACGTTGCTGTAAGCAAGCACATTTTCATTCAAAGTTGCAAGTTACTATGTAGGAACAAGTTTGTATAGGTATTTCAAAGATGCCCAGAACTGAGCTAAACTTGGTATGTGTCCAACTCCTAGAAATAACTTCATGCCCCATCTCCCTTACTTCCAGCTAGTAAGGATCACATAATTCCTAACAAAGTTTTGACACAGATTGCCAATTCGGGCATTCAGAACATATAGCACGTTGCTCTAAGCAAGCACATTCTCATTCAAAGATGCAAGTTACTATGTAGGAACAAGTTTGTATAGGTATTTCAAAGATGCCCAGAACTGAGCTAAACTTGGTATGTCTCCAACTCCAAGAAATAACTTCATGCCCCATCTCCCTTACTTTCAGCTAGTAAGGATCACGTAATTCCTAACAAAGTTTTGACACAGATTCCCAATTCGGGCATTCAGAACATATAGCACGTTGCTGTAAGCAAGCACATTCTCATTCAAAGTTGCAAGTTACTATGTAGGAACAAGTTTGTATAGGTATTTCAAAAATGCCCAGAACTGAGCTAAACTTGGTATGTGTCCGACTCCTAGAAATAACTTCATGCCCCATCTCCCTTACTTCCAGCTAGTAAGGATCACATAATTCCTAACAAAGTTTTGACACAGATTCCCAATTCGGGCATTCAGAACATATAGCACGTTGCTGTAAGCAAGCACATTCTCATTCAAAGTTGCAAGTTACTATGTAGGAACAAGTTTGTATAGGTATTTCAAAGATGCCCAGAACTGAGCTAAACTTGTTGTGTCTCCAACTCCTAGAAATAACTTCATGCCCCATCTCCCTTACTTCCAGCTAGTAAGGATCACATAATTCCTAACAAAGTTTTGACACAGATTCCCAATTCGGGCATTCAGAACATATAGCACGTTGCTGTAAGCAAGCACATTCTCATTCAAAGTTGCAAGTTACTATGTAGGAACAAGTTTGTATAGGTATTTCAAAGATGCCCAGAACTGAGCTAAACTTGGTATGTGTCCAACTCCTAGAAATACCTTCATGCCCCAACTCCCTTACTTCCATCTAGTAAGGATCACATAATTTCTAACAAAGTTTTGACACAGATTCCCAATTCGGGCATTCAGAACATATAGCACGTTGCTGTAAGCAAGCAGATTCTCATTCAATGATGCAAGTTACTATGTAGGAACAAGTTTGTATAGGTATTTCAAAGATGCCCAGAACTGAGCTAAACTTGGTATGTCTCCAACTCCTAGAAATAACTTCATGCCCCATCTCCCTTACTTCCAGCTAGTAAGGATCACATAATTCCTAACAAAGTTTTGACACAGATTGCCAATTCGGGCATTCAGAACATATAGCACGTTGCTGTAAGCAAGCAGATTCTCATTAAAAGATGCAAGTTACTATGTAGGAACAAGTTTGTATAGATATTTCAAAGATGCCCAGAACTGAGCTAAACTTGGTATGTGTCCAACTCCTAGAAATAACGTCATGCCCCACCTCCCTTACTTCCAGCTAGTAAGGATCACATAATTCCTAACAAAGTTTTGACACAGATTCCCAATTCGGGCATTCAGAACATATAGCACGTTGCTGTAAGCAAGCACATTTTCATTCAAAGTTGCAAGTTACTATGTAGGAACAAGTTTGTATAGGTATTTCAAAGATGCCCAGAACTGAGCTAAACTTGGTATGTCTCCAACTCCAAGAAATAACTTCATGCCCCATCTCCCTTACTTCCAGCTAGTAAGGATCACATAATTCCTAACAAAGTTTTGACACAGATTCCCAATTCGGGCATTCAGAACATATAGCACGTTGCTGTAAGCAAGCACATTTTCATTCAAAGTTGCAAGTTACTATGTAGGAACAAGTTTGTATAGGTATTTCAAAGATGCCCAGAACTGAGCTAAACTTGGTATGTGTCCAACTCCTAGAAATAACTTCATGCCCCATCTCCCTTACTTTCAGCTAGTAAGGATCACACAATTCCTAACAAAGTTTTGACACAGATACCCAATTCGGGCATTCAGAACATATAGCACGTTGCTGTAAGCAAGCAGATTCTCATTCAAAGATGCAAGTTACTATGTAGGAACCAGTTTGTATAGGTATTTCAAAGATGCCCAGAACTGAGCTAAACTTGGTGTGTGTCCAACTACTAGAAATAACTTCATGCCCCATATCCCTTACTTCCAGCTAGTAAGGATCACACAATTCCTAACAAAGTTATGACACAGATTCCCAATTCGGGCATTCAGAACATATAGCACGTTGCTGTAAGCAAGCAGATTCTCATTCAAAGATGCAAGTTACTATGTAGGAACAAGTTTGTATAGGTATTTCAAAGATGC
The DNA here is from genome assembly GCF_020826845.1 of Diceros bicornis minor. Taxonomy (NCBI): domain Eukaryota; kingdom Metazoa; phylum Chordata; class Mammalia; order Perissodactyla; family Rhinocerotidae; genus Diceros; species Diceros bicornis. The sequence goes on from NW_026690925.1 coordinate 109,025, forward strand.
CCAGAACTGAGCTAAACTTGGTATGTGTCCAACTCCTAGAAATAACTTCATGCCCCATCTCCCTTACTTCCAGCTAGTAAGGATCACATAATTCCTAACAAAGTTTTGACACAGATTGCCAATTCGGGCATTCAGAACATATAGCACGTTGCTGTAAGCAAGCAGATTCTCATTCAAAGATGCAAGTTACTATGTAGGAACAAGTTTGTATAGGTATTTCAAAGATGCCCAGAACTGAGCTAAACTTGGTATGTGTCCAACTCCTAGAAATAACTTCATGCCCCATCTCCCTTACTTCCAGCTAGTAAGGATCACATAATTCCTAACAAAGTTTTGACACAGATTGCCAATTCGGGCATTCAGAACATATAGTACGTTGCTGTAAGCAAGCACATTCTCATTCTAAGATGCAAGTTATTATGTAGGAACAAGTTTGTATAGGTATTTCAAATATGCACAGAACTGAGCTAAACTTGGTATGTGTCCAACTCCTAGAAATAACTTCATGCCCCATCTCCCTTACTTCCAGCTAGTAAGGATCACATAATTCCTAACAAAGTTTTGACACAGATTCCCAATTCGGGCATTCAGAACATATAGCACGTTGCTGTAAGCAAGCACATTCTCATTCAAAGTTGCAAGTTACTATGTAGGAACAAGTTTGTATAGGTATTTCAAAGATGCCCAGAACTGAGCTAAACTTGGTATGTGTCCAACTCCTAGAAATAACTTCATGCCCCATCTCCCTTACTTCCAGCTAGTAAGGATCACATAATTCCTAACAAAGTTTTGACACAGATTCCCAATTCGGGCATTCAGAACATATAGCACGTTGCTGTAAGCAAGCACATTCTCATTCAAAGTTGCAATTTTCTATGTAGGAACAAGTTTGTATAGGTATTTCAAAGATGCCCAGAACTGAGCTAAACTTGGTATGTGTCCAACTCCTAGAAATAACTTCATGCCCCATCTCCCTTACTTCCAGCTAGTAAGGATCACACAATTCCTAACAAAGTTTTGACACAGATTCCCAATTCGCGAATTCAGAACATATAGCACGTTGCTGTAAGCAAGCAGATTCTCATTCAAAGATGCAAGTTACTATGTAGGAACAAGTTTGTATAGGTATTTCAAAGATGCCCAGAACTGAGCTAAACTTGGTATGTGTCCAACTCCTAGAAATAACTTCATGCCCCATCTCCCTTACTTCCAGCTAATAAGGATCACATAATTCCTAACAAAGTTTTGATACAGATTCCCAATTCGGGCATTCAGAACATATAGCACGTTGCTGTAAGCAAGCAGATTCTCATTCAAAGATGCAAGTTACTATGTAGGAACAAGTTTGTATAGGTATTTCAAAGATGCCCAGAACTGAGCTAAACTTGGTATGTGTCCAACTCTTAGAAATAACTTCATGCCCCATCTCACTTACTTCCACCTAGTAAGGATCACATAATTCCTAACAAAGTTTTGACACAGATTCCCAATTCGGGCATTCAGAACATATAGCACGTTGCTGTAAGCAAGCAGATTCTCATTCAAAGATGCAAGTTACTATGTAGGAACAAGTTTGTATAGGTATTTCAAAGATGCCCAGAACTGAGCTAAACTTGGTATGTGTCCAACTCCTAGAAATAACTTCATGTTCCATCTCCCTTACTTCCAGCTAGTAAGGATCACATAATTCCTAACAAAGTTTTGACACAGATTCCCAATTCGGGCATTCAGAACATATAGCACGTTGCTGCAAGCAAGCACATTCTCATTCAAGGTTGCAAGTTACTATATAGGAACAAGTTTGTATAGGTATTTCAAAGATGCCCAGAACTGAGCTAAACTTGGTATGTCTCCAACTCCAAGAAATAACTTCATGCCCCATCTCCCTTACTTTCAGCTAGTAAGGATCACGTAATTCCTAACAAAGTTTTGACACAGATTCCCAATTCGGGCATTCAGAACATATAGCACGTTGCTGTAAGCAAGCACATTCTAATTCAAAGTTGCAAGTTACTATGTAGAAACAAGTTTGTATAGGTATTTCAAAGATGCCCAGAACTGAGCTAAACTTGGTATGTGTCCAACTCCTAGAAATAACTTCATGCCCCATCTCCCTTACTTCCAGCCAGTAATTATCACATAATTCTTAACAAAGTTTTGACACAGATTCCCAATTCGGGCATTCAGAACATATAGCACGTTGCTGTAAGCAAGCACATTTTCATTCAAAGTTGCAAGTTACTATGTAGGAACAAGTTTGTATAGGTATTTCAAAGATGCCCAGAACTGAGCTAAACTTGGTATGTGTCCAACTCCTAGAAATATCTTCATGCCCCATCTCACTTACTTCCAGCTAGTAAGGATCACATAATTCCTAACAAAGTTTTGACACAGATTGCAAATTCGGGCATTCAGAACATATAGCACGTTGCTGTAAGCAAGCACATTTTCATTCAAAGTTGCAAGTTACTATGTAGGAACAAGTTTGTATAGGTATTTCAAAGATGCCCAGAACTGAGCTAAACTTGGTATGTCTCCAACTCCAAGAAATAACTTCATGCCCCATCTCCCTTACTTCCAGCTAGTAAGGATCACATAATTCCTAACAAAGTTTTGACACAGATTCCCAATTCGGGCATTCAGAACATATAGCACGTTGCTGTAAGCAAGCACATTTTCATTCAAAGTTGCAAGTTACTATGTAGGAACAAGTTTGTATAGGTATTTCAAAGATGCCCAGAACTGAGCTAAACTTGGTATGTGTCCAACTCCTAGAAATAACTTCATGCCCCATCTCCCTTACTTTCAGCTAGTAAGGATCACACAATTCCTAACAAAGTTTTGACACAGATTCCCAATTCGGGCATTCAGAACATATAGCACGTTGCTGTAAGCAAGCAGATTCTCATTCAAAGATGCAAGTTACTATGTAGGAACAAGTTTGTATAGGTATTTCAAAGATGCCCAGAACTGAGCTAAACTTGGTGTGTGTCCAACTCCTAGAAATAACTTCATGCCCCATCTCCCTTACTTCCAGCTAGTAAGGATCACACAATTCCTAACAAAGTTTTGACACAGATTCCCAATTCGGGCATTCAGAACATATAGCACGTTGCTGTAAGCAAGCACATTTTCATTCAAAGTTGCAAGTTACTATGTAGGAACAAGTTTGTATAGGTATTTCAAAGATGCCCAGAACTGAGCTAAACTTGGTATTTGTCCAACTCCTAGAAATAACTTCATGCCCCATCTCCCTTACTTCCAGCTAGTAAGGATCACATAATTCCTAACAAAGTTTTGACACAGATTGCCAATTCGGGCATTCAGAACATATAGCACGTTGCTCTAAGCAAGCACATTCTCATTCAAAGATGCAAGTTACTATGTAGGAACAAGTTTGTATAGGTATTTCAAAGATGCCCAGAACTGAGCTAAACTTGGTGTGTGTCCAACTCCTAGAAATAACTTCATGCCCCATCTCCCTTACTTCCAGCTAGTAAGGATCACACAATTCCTAACAAAGTTTTGACACAGATTGCCAATTCGGGCATTCAGAACATATAGCACGTTGCTGTAAGCAAGCAGATTCTCATTCAAAGATGCAAGTTACTATGTAGGAACAAGTTTGTATAGGTATTTCAAAGATGCCCAGAACTGAGCTAAACTTGGTATGTGTCCAACTCCTAGAAATAACTTCATGCCCCATCTCCCTTACTTCCAGCTAGTAAGGATCACATAATTCCTAACAAAGTTTTGACACAGATTGCCAATTCGGGCATTCAGAACATATAGCACGTTGCTGTAAGCAAGCACATTCTCATTCTAAGATGCAAGTTATTATGTAGGAACAAGTTTGTATAGGTATTTCTAATATGCACAGAACTGAGCTAAACTTGGTATGTGTCCAACTCCTAGAAATAACTTCATGCCCCATCTCCCTTACTTCCAGCTAGTAAGGATCACATAATTCCTAACAAAGTTTTGACACAGATTCCCAATTCGGGCATTCAGAACATATAGCACGTTGCTGTAAGCAAGCACATTCTCATTCAAAGTTGCAAGTTACTATGTAGGAACAAGTTTGTATAGGTATTTCAAAGATGCCCAGAACTGAGCTAAACTTGGTATGTGTCCAACTCCTAGAAATAACTTCATGCCCCATCTCCCTTACTTCCAGCTAGTAAGGATCACATAATTCGTAACAAAGTTTTGACACAGATTCCCAATTCGGGCATTCAGAACATATAGCACGTTGCTGTAAGCAAGCACATTCTCATTCAAAGTTGCAATTTACTATGTAGGAACAAGTTTGTATAGGTATTTCAAAGATGCCCAGAACTGAGCTAAACTTGGTATGTGTCCAACTCCTAGAAATAACTTCATGCCCCATCTCCCTTACTTCCAGCTAGTAAGGATCACACAATTCCTAACAAAGTTTTGACACAGATTCCCAATTCGCGCATTCAGAACATATAGCACGTTGCTGTAAGCAAGCAGATTCTCATTCAAAGATGCAAGTTACTATGTAGGAACAAGTTTGTATAGGTATTTCAAAGATGCCCAGAACTGAGCTAAACTTGGTATGTGTCCAACTCCTAGAAATAACTTCATGCCCCATCTCCCTTACTTCCAGCTAATAAGGATCACATAATTCCTAACAAAGTTTTGATACAGATTCCCAATTCGGGCATTCAGAACATATAGCACATTGCTGTAAGCAAGCACATTCTAATTCAAAGTTGCAAGTTACTATGTAGAAACAAGTTTGTATAGGTATTTCAAAGATGCCCAGAACTGAGCTAAACTTGGTATGTGTCCAACTCATAGAAATAACTTCATGCCCCATCTCCCTTACTTCCAGCTAGTAAGGATCACATAATTCTTAACAAAGTTTTGACACAGATTCCCAATTCGGGCATTCAGAACATATAGCACGTTGCTGTAAGCAAGCACATTTTCATTCAAAGTTGCAAGTTACTATGTAGGAACAAGTTTGTATAGGTATTTCAAAGATGCCCAGAACTGAGCTAAACTTGGTATGTGTCCAACTCCTAGAAATAACTTCATGCCCCATCTCCCTTACTTCCAGCTAGTAAGGATCACATAATTCCTAACAAAGTTTTGACACAGATTGCCAATTCGGGCATTCAGAACATATAGCACGTTGCTCTAAGCAAGCACATTCTCATTCAAAGATGCAAGTTACTATGTAGGAACAAGTTTGTATAGGTATTTCAAAGATGCCCAGAACTGAGCTAAACTTGGTATGTCTCCAACTCCAAGAAATAACTTCATGCCCCATCTCCCTTACTTTCAGCTAGTAAGGATCACGTAATTCCTAACAAAGTTTTGACACAGATTCCCAATTCGGGCATTCAGAACATATAGCACGTTGCTGTAAGCAAGCACATTCTCATTCAAAGTTGCAAGTTACTATGTAGGAACAAGTTTGTATAGGTATTTCAAAAATGCCCAGAACTGAGCTAAACTTGGTATGTGTCCGACTCCTAGAAATAACTTCATGCCCCATCTCCCTTACTTCCAGCTAGTAAGGATCACATAATTCCTAACAAAGTTTTGACACAGATTCCCAATTCGGGCATTCAGAACATATAGCACGTTGCTGTAAGCAAGCACATTCTAATTCAAAGTTGCAAGTTACTATGTAGGAACAAGTTTGTATAGGTATTTCAAAGATGCCCAGAACTGAGCAAAACTTGGTATGTGTCCAACTCCTAGAAATAACTTCATGCACCATCTCCCTTACTTCCAGCTAGTAATGATCACATAATTCTTAACAAAGTTTTGACACAGATTCCCAATTCGGGCATTCAGAACATATAGCACGTTGCTGTAAGCAAGCACATTTTCATTCAAAGTTGCAAGTTACTATGTAGGAACAAGTTTGTATAGGTATTTCAAAGATGCCCAGAACTGAGCTAAACTTGGTATGTGTCCAACTCCTAGAAATAACTTCATGCCCCATCTCCCTTACTTCCAGCTAGTAAGGATCACATAATTCCTAACAAAGTTTTGACACAGATTCCCAATTCGGGCATTCAGAACATATAGCACGTTGCTGTAAGCAAGCACATTTTCATTCAAAGTTGCAAGTTACTATGTAGGAACAAGTTTGTATAGGTATTTCAAAGATGCCCAGAACTGAGCAAAACTTGGTATGTGTCCAACTCCTAGAAATAACTTCATGCACCATCTCCCTTACTTCCAGCTAGTAATGATCACATAATTCTTAACAAAGTTTTGACACAGATTCCCAATTCGGGCATTCAGAACATATAGCACGTTGCTGTAAGCAAGCACATTTTCATTCAAAGTTGCAAGTTACTATGTAGGAACAAGTTTGTATAGGTATTTCAAAGATGCCCAGAACTGAGCTAAACTTGGTATGTGTCCAACTCCTAGAAATAACTTCATGCCCCATCTCCCTTACTTCCAGCTAGTAAGGATCACATAATTCCTAACAAAGTTTTGACACAGATTCCCAATTCGGGCATTCAGAACATATAGCACGTTGCTGTAAGCAAGCACATTTTCATTCAAAGTTGCAAGTTACTATGTAGGAACAAGTTTGTATAGGTATTTCAAAGATGCCCAGAACTGAGCTAAACTTGGTATGTGTCCAACTCCTAGAAATAACTTCATGCCCCATCTCCCTTACTTCCAGCTAGTAAGGATCACATAATTCCTAACAAAGTTTGGACACAGATTCCCAATTCGGGCATTCAGAACATATAGCACGTTGCTGTAAGCAAGCACATTCTCATTCAAAGATGCAAGTTACTATGTAGGAACAAGTTTGTATAGGTATTTCAAAGATGCCCAGAACTGAGCTAAACTTGGTATGTGTCCAACTCCTAGAAATAACTTCATGCCCCATCTCCCTTACTTCCAGCTAGTAAGGATCACACAATTCCTAACAAAGTTTTGACACAGATTCCCAATTCGGGCATTCAGAACATATATCACGTTGCTGTAAGCAAGCAGATTCTCATTCAAAGATGCAAGTTACTATGTAGGAACAAGTTTGTATAGGTATTTCAAAGATGCCCAGAACTGAGCTAAACTTGGTATGTGTCCAACTCCTAGAAATAACTTCATGCCCCATCTCCCTTACTTCCAGCTAGTAAGGATCACATAATTCCTAACAAAGTTTTGACACAGATTCCCAATTCGCGCATTCAGAACATATAGCACGTTGCTGTAAGCAAGCACATTCTCATTCAAAGTTGCAAGTTACTATGTAGGAACAAGTTTGTATAGGTATTTCAAAGATGCCCAGAACTGAGCTAAACTTGGTATTTGTCCAACTCCTAGAAATAACTTCATGCCCCACCTCCCTTACTTCCAGCTAGTAAGGATCACATAATTCCTAACAAAGTTTTGACACAGATTCCCAATTCGGGCATTCAGAACATATAGCACGTTGCTGTAAGCAAGCACATTCTCATTCAAAGTTGCAATTTACTATGTAGGAACAAGTTTGTATAGGTATTTCAAAGATGCCCAGAACTGAGCTAAACTTGGTATGTGTCCAACTCCTAGAAATAACTTCATGCCCCATCTCCCTTACTTCCAGCTAGTAAGGATCACACAATTCCTAACAAAGTTTGGACACAGATTCCCAATTCGCGCATTCAGAACATATAGCACGTTGCTGTAAGCAAGCAGATTCTCATTCAAAGATGCAAGTTACTATGTAGGAACAAGTTTGTATAGGTATTTCAAAGATTCCCAGAACTGAGCTAAACTTGGTATGTGTCCAACTCCTAGAAATAACTTCATGCCCCATCTCCCTTACTTCCAGCTAGTAAGGATCACATTATTCCTAACAATGTTTTGACACAGATTGCCAATTCGGGCATTCAGAACATATAGCACGTTGCTGTAAGCAAGCACATTCTCATTCAAAGATGCAAGTTACTATGTAGGAACAAGTTTGTATAGGTATTTCAAAGATGCCCAGAACTGAGCTAAACGTTGTATGTCTCCAACTCCTAGAAATAACTTCATGCCCCATCTCCCTTACTTCCAGTTAGTAAGGATCACATAATTCCTAACAAAGTTTTGACACAGATTCCCTATTCGGGCATTCAGAACATATAGCACGTTGCTGTAAGCAAGCACATTTTCATTCAAAGTTGCAAGTTACCATGTAGGAACAAGTTTGTATAGGTATTTCAAAGATGCCCAGAACTGAGCTAAACTTGGTATGTGTCCAACTCCTAGAAATAACTTCATGCCCCATCTCCCTTACTTCCAGCTAGTAAGGAACACATAATTCCTAACAAAGTTTTGACACAGATTCCCAATTCGGGCATTCAGAACATATAGCACGTTGCTGCAAGCAAGCACATTCTCATTCAAAGTTGCAAGTTACTATGTAGGAACAAGTTTGTATAGATATTTCAAAGATGCCCAGAACTGAGCTAAACTTGGTATGTCTCCAACTCCAAGAAATAACATCATGCCCCATCTCCCTTACTTACAGCTAGTAAGGATCACATAATTCCTAACAAAGTTCTGACACAGATTCCCAATTCGGGCATTCAGAACATATAGCACGTTGCTGTAAGCAAGCAGATTCTCATTCAAAGTTGCAAGGTACTACGTAGGAACAAGTTTGTATAGGTATTTCAAAGATGCCCAGAACTGAGCTAAACTTGGTATGTGTCCAACTCCTAGAAATAACTTCATGCCCCATCTCCCTTACTTCCAGCCAGTAAGGATCACATAATTCCTAACAAAGTTCTGACACAGATTCCCAATTCGGGCATTCAGAACATATAGCACATTGCTGTAAGCAAGCACATTCTCATTCAAAGTTGCAAGTTACTATGTAGGAACAAGTTTGTATAGGTATTTCAAAGATGCCCAGAACTGAGCTAAACTTGGTATGTGTCCAACTCCTAGAAATAACTTCATGCCCCATCTCCCTTACTTCCAGCTAGTAAGGATCACATAATTCCTAACAAAGTTTTGACACAGATTCCGAATTCGGGCATTCAGAACTTATAGCACGTTGCTGTAAGCAAGCAGATTCTCATTCAAAGATGCAAGTTACTATGTAGGAACAAGTTTGTATAGGTATTTCAAAGATGCCCAGAACTGAGCTAAACTTGGTATGTGTCCAACTCCTAGAAATAACTTCATGCCCCATCTCCCTTACTTCCAGCTAGTAAGGATCACATAATTCCTAACAAAGTTTTGACACAGATTCCCAAATCGGGCATTCAGAAAATATAGCACGTTGCTGTAAGCAAGCACATTCTCATTCAAGGTTGCAAGTTACTATGTAGGAACAAGTTTGTATAGGTATTTCAAACATGCCCAGAACTGAGCTAAACTTGTTATGTCTCCAACTCCAAGAAATAACTTCATGCCCCATCTCCCTTACTTCCAGCTAGTAAGGATCACATAATTCCTAACAAAGTTTTGACACAGATTCCCAATTCGGGCATTCAGAACATATAGCACGTTGCTGTAAGCAAGCACATTCTCATTCAAAGTTGCAAGTTACTATGTAGGAACAAGTTTGTATAGGTATTTCAAAGATGCCCAGAACTGAGCTAAACTTGGTATGTGTCCAACTCCTAGAAATAACTTCATGCCCCATCTCCCTTACTTCCAGCTAGTAAGGATCACATAATTCCTAACAAAATTTGGACACAGATTCCCAATTCGGGCATTCAGAACATATAGCACGTTGCTGTAAGCAAGCACATTCTCATTCAAAGATGCAAGTTACTATGTAGGAACAAGTTTATTTAGGTATTTCAAATATGCAGAGAACTGAGCTAAACTTGGTATGTGTCCAACTCCTAGAAATAACTTCATGCCCCATCTCCCTTACGTCCAGCTACTAAGGATCACACAATTCCTAAAAAGTTTTGACACAGATTCCCAATTCGGGCATTCAGAACTTATAGCACGTTGCTGTAAGCAAGCACATTTTCATTCAAAGTTGCAAGTTACTATGTAGGAACAAGTTTGTATAGGTATTTCAAAGATGCCCAGAACTGAGCTAAACTTGGTATGTGTCCAACTCCTAGAAATAACTTCATGCCCCATCTCCCTTACTTCCAGCTAGTAAGGATCACATAATTCCTAACAAAGTTTTGACACAGATTGCCAATTCGGGCATTCAGAACAGATAGCACGTTGCTGTAAGCATGCACATTCTCATTCAAAGATGCAAGTTACTATGTAGGAACAAGTTTGTATAGGTATTTCAAAGATGCCCAGAACTGAGCTAAACTTGGTATGTGTCCAACTCCTAGAAATAACTTCATGCTCCATCTCTCTTACTTCCAGCTAGTAAGGATCACATAATTCCTAACAAAGTTTTGACACAGATTCCCAAATCGGGCATTCAGAACATATAGCACGTTGCTGTAAGCAAGCAGATTCTCATTCAAAGATGCAAGTTACTATGTAGGAACAAGTTTGTATAGCTATTTCAAAGATGCCCAGAACTGAGCTAAACTTGGTATGTGTCCAACTCCTAGAAATAACTTCATGCCCCATCTCCCTTACTTCCAGCTAGTAAGGATCACATAATTCCTAACAAAGTTCTGACACAGATTCCCAATTCGGGCATTCAGAACATATAGCACATTGCTGTAAGCAAGCACATTCTCATTCAAAGTTGCAAGTTACTATGTAGGAACAAGTTTGTATAGGTATTTCAAAGATGCCCAGAACTGAGCTAAACTTGGTATGTGTCCAACTCCTAGAAATAACTTCATGCCCCATCTCCCTTACTTCCAGCTAGTAAGGATCACATAATTCCTAACAAAGTTTTGACACAGATTCCCAATTCGGGCATTCAGAACATATAGCACGTTGCTGTAAGCAAGCAGATTCTCATTCAAAGATGCAAGTTACTATGTAGGAACAAGTTTGTATAGGTATTTCAAAGATGCCCAGAACTGAGCTAAACTTGGTATGTGTCCAACTCCTAGAAATAACTTCATGCCCCATCTCCCTTACTTCCAGCTAGTAAGGATCACATAATTCCTAACAAAGTTTTGACACAGATTCCCAAATCGGGCATTCAGAAAATATAGCACGTTGCTGTAAGCAAGCACATTCTCATTCAAGGTTGCAAGTTACTATGTAGGAACAAGTTTGTATAGGTATTTCAAACATGCCCAGAACTGAGCTAAACTTGTTATGTCTCCAACTCCAAGAAATAACTTCATGCCCCATCTCCCTTACTTCCAGCTAGTAAGGATCACATAATTCCTAACAAAGTTTTGACACAGATTCCCAATTCGGGCATTCAGAACATATAGCACGTTGCTGTAAGCAAGCACATTCTCATTCAAAGTTGCAAGTTACTATGTAGGAACAAGTTTGTATAGGTATTTCAAAGATGCCCAGAACTGAGCTAAACTTGGTATGTGTCCAACTCCTAGAAATAACTTCATGCCCCATCTCCCTTACTTCCAGCTAGTAAGGATCACATAATTCCTAACAAAGTTTTGACACAGATTCCCAATTCGGGCATTCAGAACATATAGCACGTTGCTGTAAGCAAGCACATTCTCATTCAAAGTTGCAAGTTACTATGTAGGAACAAGTTTGTATAGGTAATTCAAAGATGCCCAGAACTGAGCTAAACTTGGTATGTGTCCAACTCCTAGAAATAACTTCATGCCCCATCTCCCTTACTTCCAGCTAGTAAGGATCACATAATTCCTAACAAAGTTTTGACACAGATTCTCAATTCGGGCACTCAGAACATATAGCACGTTGCTGTAAGCAAGCAGATTCTCATTCAAAGATGCAAGTTACTATGTAGGAACAAGTTTGTATAGGTATTTCAAAGATGCCCAGAACTGAGCTAAACTTGGTATGTGTCCAACTCCTAGAAATAACTTCATGCCCCATCTCCCTTACTTCCAGCTAGTAAGGATCACATAATTCCTAAGAAAGTTTTGACACAGATTGCCAATTCGGGCATTCAGAACATATAGCACGTTGCTGTAAGCAAGCACATTCTCATTCAAAGATGCAAGTTACTATGTAGGAACAAGTTTGTATAGGTATTTCAAAGATGCTTAGTACTGAGCTAAACGTTGTATGTCTCCAACTCCTAGAAATAACTTCTTGCCCCATCTCACTTACTTCCAACTAGTAAGGATCACATAATTCCTAACAAAGTTTTGACACAGATTCCCTTTTCGGGCATTCAGAGCATATAGCACGTTGCTGTAAGCAAGCACATTCTCATTCAAAGTTGCAAGTTACTATGTAGGAACAAGTTTGTATAGATATTTAAAAGATGCCGAGAACTGAGCTAAACTTGGTATGTGTCCAACTCCTAGAAATAACTTCATGCCCCATCTCCCTTACTTCCAGCTAGTAAGGATCACATAATTCCTAACAAAGTTTTGACACAGATTCCCAATTCGGGCATTCAGAACATATAGCACGTTGCTGTAAGCAAGCACATTCTCATTCAAAGATGCAAGATACTATGTAGGAACAAGTTTGTATAGGTATTTCAAAGATGCCCAGAACTGAGCTAAACTTGGTATGTGTCCAACTCCTAGAAATAACTTCATGCCCCATCTCCCTTACTTCCAGCTAGTAAGGATCACATAATTCCTAACAAAGTTTTGACACAGATTCCCTATTCGGGCATTCAGAACATATAGCACGTTGCTGTAAGCAAGCACATTCTCATTCAAAGATGCAAGTTACTATGTAGGAACAAGTTGTATAGGTATTTCAAAGATGCCCAGAACTGTGCTAAACTTGGTATGTGTCCAATTCCTAGAAATAACTTCATGCCCCAACTCCCTTACTTCCAGCTAGTAAGGATCACATAATTCCTAACAAAGTTTTGACACAGATTCCCAATTCGGGCATTCAGAACATATAGCACGTTGCTGCAAGCAAGCACATTCTCATTCAAAGTTGCAAGTTACTATGTAGGAACAAGTTTGTATAGGTATTTCAAAGATGCCCAGAACTGAGCTTAACGTTGTATGTCTCCAACTCCTAGAAATAACTTCATGCCCCATCTCACTTTCTTCCAGCTAGTAAGGATCACATAATTCCTAACAAAGTTTTGACACAGATTCCCAAATCGGGCATTCAGAACATATAGCACGTTGCTGTAAGAAAGCAGATTCTCATTCAAAGATGCAAGTTACTATGTAGGAACAAGTTTGTATAGGTATTTCAAAGATGCCCAGAACTGAGCTAAACTTGGTATGTGTCCAACTCCTAGAAATAACTTCATGCCCCATCTCCCTTACTTCCAGCTAGTAAGGATCACATAATTCCTAACAAAATTTGGACACAGATTCCCAATTCGGGCATTCAGAACATATAGCACGTTGCTGTAAGCAAGCACATTCTCATTCAAAGATGCAAGTTACTATGTAGGAACAAGTTTATTTAGGTATTTCAAATATGCAGAGAACTGAGCTAAACTTGGTATGTGTCCAACTCCTAGAAATAACTTCATGCCCCATCTCCCTTACGTCCAGCTACTAAGGATCACACAATTCCTAAAAAGTTTTGACACAGATTCCCAATTCGGGCATTCAGAACTTATAGCACGTTACTGTAAGCAAGCACATTTTCATTCAAAGTTGCAAGTTACTATGTAGGAACAAGTTTGTATAGGTATTTCAAAGATGCCCAGAACTGAGCTAAACTTGGTATGTGTCCAACTCCTAGAAATAACTTCATGCCCCATCTCCCTTACTTCCAGCTAGTAAGGATCACATAATTCCTAACGAAGTTTTGACACAGATTGCCAATTCGGGCATTCAGAACATATAGCACGTTGCTGTAAGCATGCACATTCTCATTCAAAGATGCAAGTTACTATGTAGGAACAAGTTTGTATAGGTATTTCAAAGATGCCCAGAACTGAGCTAAACTTGGTATGTGTCCAACTCCTAGAAATAACTTCATGCTCCATCTCTCTTACTTCCAGCTAGTAAGGATCACATAATTCCTAACAAAGTTTTGACACAGATTCCCAAATCGGGCATTCAGAACATATAGCACGTTGCTGTAAGCAAGCAGATTCTCATTCAAAGATGCAAGTTACTATGTAGGAACAAGTTTGTATAGCTATTTCAAAGATGCCCAGAACTGAGCTAAACTTGGTATGTGTCCAACTCCTAGAAATAACTTCATGCCCCATCTCCCTTACTTCCAGCTAGTAAGGATCACATAATTCCTAACAAAGTTCTGACACAGATTCCCAATTCGGGCATTCAGAACATATAGCACATTGCTGTAAGCAAGCACATTCTCATTCAAAGTTGCAAGTTACTATGTAGGAACAAGTTTGTATAGGTATTTCAAAGATGCCCAGAACTGAGCTAAACTTGGTATGTGTCCAACTCCTAGAAATAACTTCATGCCCCATCTCCCTTACTTCCAGCTAGTAAGGATCACATAATTCCTAACAAAGTTTTGACACAGATTCCCAATTCGGGCATTCAGAACATATAGCACGTTGCTGTAAGCAAGCAGATTCTCATTCAAAGATGCAAGTTACTATGTAGGAACAAGTTTGTATAGGTATTTCAAAGATGCCCAGAACTGAGCTAAACTTGGTATGTGTCCAACTCCTAGAAATAACTTCATGCCCCATCTCCCTTACTTCCAGCTAGTAAGGATCACATAATTCCTAACAAAGTTTTGACACAGATTCCCAAATCGGGCATTCAGAAAATATAGCACGTTGCTGTAAGCAAGCACATTCTCATTCAAGGTTGCAAGTTACTATGTAGGAACAAGTTTGTATAGGTATTTCAAACATGCCCAGAACTGAGCTAAACTTGTTATGTCTCCAACTCCAAGAAATAACTTCATGCCCCATCTCCCTTACTTCCAGCTAGTAAGGATCACATAATTCCTAACAAAGTTTTGACACAGATTCCCAATTCGGGCATTCAGAACATATAGCACGTTGCTGTAAGCAAGCACATTCTCATTCAAAGATGCAAGTTACTATGTAGGAACAAGTTTGTATAGGTATTTCAAAGATGCCCAGAACTGAGCTAAACTTGGTATGTGTCCAACTCCTAGAAATAACTTCATGCCCCATCTCCCTTACTTCCAGCTAGTAAGGATCACATAATTCCTAACAAAGTTTTGACACAGATTCCCAATTCGGGCATTCAGAACATATAGCACGTTGCTGTAAGCAAGCACATTCTCATTCAAAGTTGCAAGTTACTATGTAGGAACAAGTTTGTATAGGTAATTCAAAGATGCCCAGAACTGAGCTAAACTTGGTATGTGTCCAACTCCTAGAAATAACTTCATGCCCCATCTCCCTTACTTCCAGCTAGTAAGGATCACATAATTCCTAACAAAGTTTTGACACAGATTCCCAATTCGGGCACTCAGAACATATAGCACGTTGCTGTAAGCAAGCAGATTCTCATTCAAAGATGCAAGTTACTATGTAGGAACAAGTTTGTATAGGTATTTCAAAGATGCCCAGAACTGAGCTAAACTTGGTATGTGTCCAACTCCTAGAAATAACTTCATGCCCCATCTCCCTTACTTCCAGCTAGTAAGGATCACATAATTCCTAAGAAAGTTTTGACACAGATTGCCAATTCGGGCATTCAGAACATATAGCACGTTGCTGTAAGCAAGCACATTCTCATTCAAAGATGCAAGTTACTATGTAGGAACAAGTTTGTATAGGTATTTCAAAGATGCCCAGAACTGAGCTAAACGTTGTATGTCTCCAACTCCTAGAAATAACTTCTTGCCCCATCTCACTTACTTCCAACTAGTAAGGATCACATAATTGCTAACAAAGTTTTGACACAGATTCCCTTTTCGGGCATTCAGAGCATATAGCACGTTGCTGTAAGCAAGCACATTCTCATTCAAAGTTGCAAGTTACTATGTAGGAACAAGTTTGTATAGATATTTCAAAGATGCCCAGAACTGAGCTAAACTTGGTATGTGTCCAACTCCTAGAAATAACTTCATGCCCCATCTCCCTTACTTCCAGCTAGTAAGGATCACATAATTCCTAACAAAGTTTTGACACAGATTCCCAATTCGGGCATTCAGAACATATAGCACGTTGCTGTAAGCAAGCACATTCTCATTCAAAGATGCAAGATACTATGTAGGAACAAGTTTGTATAGGTATTTCAAAGATGCCCAGAACTGAGCTAAACTTGGTATGTCTCCAACTCCTAGAAATAACTTCATGCCCCATCTCCCTTACTTCCAGCTAGTAAGGATCACATAATTCCTAACAAAGTTTTGACACAGATTCCCTATTCGGGCATTCAGAACATATAGCACGTTGCTGTAAGCAAGCACATTCTCATTCAAAGTTGCAAGTTACTATGTAGGAACAAGTTGTATAGGTATTTCAAAGATGCCCAGAACTGTGCTAAACTTGGTATGTGTCCAATTCCTAGAAATAACTTCATGCCCCAACTCCCTTACTTCCAGCTAGTAAGGATCACATAATTCCTAACAAAGTTTTGACACAGATTCCCAATTCGGGCATTCAGAACATATAGCACGTTGCTGCAAGCAAGCACATTCTCATTCAAAGTTGCAAGTTACTATGTAGGAACAAGTTTGTATAGGTATTTCAAAGATGCCCAGAACTGAGCTTAACGTTGTATGTCTCCAACTCCTAGAAATAACTTCATGCCCCATCTCACTTTCTTCCAGCTAGTAAGGATCACATAATTCCTAACAAAGTTTTGACACAGATTCCCAAATCAGGCATTCAGAACATATAGCACGTTGCTGTAAGAAAGCAGATTCTCATTCAAAGATGCAAGTTACTATGTAGGAACAAGTTTGTATAGGTATTTCAAAGATGCCCAGAACTGAGCTAAACTTGGTATGTGTCCAACTCCTAGAAATAACTTCATGCCCCATCTCCCTTACTTCCAGCTAGTAAGGATCACATAATTCCTAAAAAAATTTGGACACAGATTCCCAATTCGGGCATTCAGAACATTTAGCACGTTGCTGTAAGCAAGCACATTCTCATTCAAAGATGCAAGTTACTATGTAGGAACAAGTTTGTTTAGGTATTTCAAATATGCAGAGAACTGAGCTAAAATTGGTATGTGTCCAACTCCTAGAAATAACTTCATGCCCCATCTCCCTTACTTCTAGCTAGTAAGGATCACACAATTCCTAACAAAGTTTTGACACAGATTCCCAATTCGGGCATTCAGAACTTATAGCACGTTGCTGTAAGCAAGCACATTTTCATTCAAAGTTGCAAGTTACTATGTAGGAACAAGTTTGTATAGGTATTTCAAAGATGCCCAGAACTGAGCTAAACTTGGTATGTGTCCAACTCCTAGAAATAACTTCATGCCCCATCTCCCTTACTTCCAGCTAGTAAGGATCACATAATTCCTAACAAAGTTTTGACACAGATTGCCAATTCGGGCATTCAGAACATATAGCACGTTGCTGTAAGCATGCACATTCTCATTCAAAGATGCAAGTTACTATGTAGGAACAAGTTTGTATAGGTATTTCAAAGATGCCCAGAACTGAGCTAAACTTGGTATGTGTCCAACTCCTAGAAATAACTTCATGCTCCATCTCTCTTACTTCCAGCTAGTAAGGATCACATAATTCCTAACAAAGTTTTGACACAGATTCCCAAATCGGGCATTCAGAACATATAGCACGTTGCTGTAAGCAAGCAGATTCTCATTCAAAGATGCAAGTTACTATGTAGGAACAAGTTTGTATAGCTATTTCAAAGATGCCCAGAACTGAGCTAAACTTGGTATGTGTCCAACTCCTAGAAATAACTTCATGCCCCATCTCCCTTACTTCCAGCTAGTAAGGATCACATAATTCCTAACAAAGTTTGGACAGAGATTCCCAATTCGGGCATTCAGAACATATAGCACGTTGCTGTAAGCAAGCACATTCTCATTCAAAGATGCAAGTTACTATGTAGGAACAAGTTTGTTTAGGTATTTCAATTATGCAGAGAACTGAGCTAAACTTGGTATGTGTCCAACTCCTAGAAATAACTTCATGCCCCATCTCCCTTACTTCCAGCTAGTAAGGATCACACAATTCCTAACAAAGTTTTGACACAGATTCCCAATTCGGCCATTCAGAACTTATAGCACGTTGCTGTAAGCAAGCACATTTTCATTCAAAGTTGCAAGATACTATGTAGGAACAAGTTTGTATAGGTATTTCAAAGATGCCCAGAACTGAGCTAAACTTGGTATGTGTCCAACTCCTAGAAATAACTTCATGCCCCATCTCCCTTACTTCCAGCTAGTAAGGATCACACAATTCCTAACAAAGTTTTGACACAGATTCCCAATTCGGGCATTCAGAACATATAGCACGTTGCTGTAAGCAAGCAGATTCTCATTCAAAGATGCAAGTTACTATGTAGGAACAAGTTTGTATAGGTATTTCAAAGATGCCCAGAACTGAGCTAAACTTGGTATGTGTCCAACTCCTTAAATAACTTCATGCCCCATCTCCCTTACTTCCAGCTAGTAAGGATCACATTATTCCTAACAATGTTTTGACACAGATTGCCAATTCGGGCATTCAGAACATATAGCACGTTGCTGTAAGCAAGCACATTCTCATTCAAAGATGCAAGTTACTATGTAGGAACAAGTTTGTATAGGTATTTCAAAGATGCCCAGAACTGAGCTAAACGTTGTATGTCTCCAACTCCTAGAAATAACTTCATGCCCCATCTCCCTTACTTCCAGTTAGTAAGGATCACATAATTCCTAACAAAGTTTTGACACAGATTCCCTATTCGGGCATTCAGAACATATAGCACGTTGCTGTAAGCAAGCACATTTTCATTCAAAGTTGCAAGTTACCATGTAGGAACAAGTTTGTATAGGTATTTCAAAGATGCCCAGAACTGAGCTAAACTTGGTATGTGTCCAACTCCTAGAAATAACTTCATGCCCCATCTCCCTTACTTCCAGCTAGTAAGGATCACATAATTCCTAACAAAGTTTTGACACAGATTCCCAATTCGGGCATTCAGAACATATAGCACGTTGCTGCAAGCAAGCACATTCTCATTCAAAGTTGCAAGTTACTATGTAGGAACAAGTTTGTATAGATATTTCAAAGATGCCCAGAACTGAGCTAAACTTGGTATGTCTCCAACTCCAAGAAATAACATCATGCCCCATCTCCCTTACTTACAGCTAGTAAGGATCACATAATTCCTAACAAAGTTCTGACACAGATTCCCAATTCGGGCATTCAGAACATATAGCACGTTGCTGTAAGCAAGCAGATTCTCATTCAAAGTTGCAAGGTACTACGTAGGAACAAGTTTGTATAGGTATTTCAAAGATGCCCAGAACTGAGCTAAACTTGGTATGTGTCCAACTCCTAGAAATAACTTCATGCCCCATCTCCCTTACTTCCAGCCAGTAAGGATCACATAATTCCTAACAAAGTTCTGACACAGATTCCCAATTCGGGCATTCAGAACATATAGCACATTGCTGTAAGCAAGCACATTCTCATTCAAAGTTGCAAGTTACTATGTAGGAACAAGTTTGTATAGGTATTTCAAAGATGCCCAGAACTGAGCTAAACTTGGTATGTGTCCAACTCCTAGAAATAACTTCATGCCCCATCTCCCTTACTTCCAGCTAGTAAGGATCACATAATTCCTAACAAAGTTTTGACACAGATTCCGAATTCGGGCATTCAGAACATATAGCACGTTGCTGTAAGCAAGCAGATTCTCATTCAAAGATGCAAGTTACTATGTAGGAACAAGTTTGTATAGGTATTTCAAAGATGCCCAGAACTGAGCTAAACTTGGTATGTGTCCAACTCCTAGAAATAACTTCATGCCCCATCTCCCTTACTTCCAGCTAGTAAGGATCACATAATTCCTAACAAAGTTTTGACACAGATTCCCAAATCGGGCATTCAGAAAATATAGCACGTTGCTGTAAGCAAGCACATTCTCATTCAAGGTTGCAAGTTACTATGTAGGAACAAGTTTGTATAGGTATTTCAAACATGCCCAGAACTGAGCTAAACTTGTTATGTCTCCAACTCCAAGAAATAACTTCATGCCCCATCTCCCTTACTTCCAGCTAGTAAGGATCACATAATTCCTAACAAAGTTTTGACACAGATTCCCAATTCGGGCATTCAGAACATATAGCACGTTGCTGTAAGCAAGCACATTCTCATTCAAAGTTGCAAGTTACTATGTAGGAACAAGTTTGTATAGGTATTTCAAAGATGCCCAGAACTGAGCTAAACTTGGTATGTGTCCAACTCCTAGAACTAACTTCATGCCCCATCTCCCTTACTTCCAGCTAGTAAGGATCACATAATTCCTAACAAAATTTGGACACAGATTCCCAATTCGGGCATTCAGAACATATAGCACGTTGCTGTAAGCAAGCACATTCTCATTCAAAGATGCAAGTTACTATGTAGGAACAAGTTTATTTAGGTATTTCAAATATGCAGAGAACTGAGCTAAACTTGGTATGTGTCCAACTCCTAGAAATAACTTCATGCCCCATCTCCCTTACGTCCAGCTACTAAGGATCACACAATTCCTAAAAAGTTTTGACACAGATTCCCAATTCGGGCATTCAGAACTTATAGCACGTTGCTGTAAGCAAGCACATTTTCATTCAAAGTTGCAAGTTACTATGTAGGAACAAGTTTGTATAGGTATTTCAAAGATGCCCAGAACTGAGCTAAACTTGGTATGTGTCCAACTCCTAGAAATAACTTCATGCCCCATCTCCCTTACTTCCAGCTAGTAAGGATCACATAATTCCTAACAAAGTTTTGACACAGATTGCCAATTCGGGCATTCAGAACAGATAGCACGTTGCTGTAAGCATGCACATTCTCATTCAAAGATGCAAGTTACTATGTAGGAACAAGTTTGTATAGGTATTTCAAAGATGCCCAGAACTGAGCTAAACTTGGTATGTGTCCAACTCCTAGAAATAACTTCATGCTCCATCTCTCTTACTTCCAGCTAGTAAGGATCACATAATTCCTAACAAAGTTTTGACACAGATTCCCAAATCGGGCATTCAGAACATATAGCACGTTGCTGTAAGCAAGCAGATTCTCATTCAAAGATGCAAGTTACTATGTAGGAACAAGTTTGTATAGCTATTTCAAAGATGCCCAGAACTGAGCTAAACTTGGTATGTGTCCAACTCCTAGAAATAACTTCATGCCCCATCTCCCTTACTTCCAGCTAGTAAGGATCACATAATTCCTAACAAAGTTCTGACACAGATTCCCAATTCGGGCATTCAGAACATATAGCACGTTGCTGTAAGCAAGCACATTCTCATTCAAGGTTGCAAGTTACTATGTAGGAACAAGTTTGTATAGGTATTTCAAACATGCCCAGAACTGAGCTAAACTTGTTATGTCTCCAACTCCAAGAAATAACTTCATGCCCCATCTCCCTTACTTCCAGCTAGTAAGGATCACATAATTCCTAACAAAGTTTTGACACAGATTCCCAATTCGGGCATTCAGAACATATAGCACGTTGCTGTAAGCAAGCACATTCTCATTCAAAGTTGCAAGTTACTATGTAGGAACAAGTTTGTATAGGTATTTCAAAGATGCCCAGAACTGAGCTAAACTTGGTATGTGTCCAACTCCTAGAAATAACTTCATGCCCCATCTCCCTTACTTCCAGCTAGTAAGGATCACATAATTCCTAACAAAGTTTTGACACAGATTCCCAATTCGGGCATTCAGAACATATAGCACGTTGCTGTAAGCAAGCACATTCTCATTCAAAGTTGCAAGTTACTATGTAGGAACAAGTTTGTATAGGTAATTCAAAGATGCCCAGAACTGAGCTAAACTTGGTATGTGTCCAACTCCTAGAAATAACTTCATGCCCCATCTCCCTTACTTCCAGCTAGTAAGGATCACATAATTCCTAACAAAGTTTTGACACAGATTCCCAATTCGGGCACTCAGAACATATAGCACGTTGCTGTAAGCAAGCAGATTCTCATTCAAAGATGCAAGTTACTATGTAGGAACAAGTTTGTATAGGTATTTCAAAGATGCCCAGAACTGAGCTAAACTTGGTATGTGTCCAACTCCTAGAAATAACTTCATGCCCCATCTCCCTTACTTCCAGCTAGTAAGGATCACATAATTCCTAAGAAAGTTTTGACACAGATTGCCAATTCGGGCATTCAGAACATATAGCACGTTGCTGTAAGCAAGCACATTCTCATTCAAAGATGCAAGTTACTATGTAGGAACAAGTTTGTATAGGTATTTCAAAGATGCTTAGTACTGAGCTAAACGTTGTATGTCTCCAACTCCTAGAAATAACTTCTTGCCCCATCTCACTTACTTCCAACTAGTAAGGATCACATAATTCCTAACAAAGTTTTGACACAGATTCCCTTTTCGGGCATTCAGAGCATATAGCACGTTGCTGTAAGCAAGCACATTCTCATTCAAAGTTGCAAGTTACTATGTAGGAACAAGTTTGTATAGATATTTAAAAGATGCCGAGAACTGAGCTAAACTTGGTATGTGTCCAACTCCTAGAAATAACTTCATGCCCCATCTCCCTTACTTCCAGCTAGTAAGGATCACATAATTCCTAACAAAGTTTTGACACAGATTCCCAATTCGGGCATTCAGAACATATAGCACGTTGCTGTAAGCAAGCACATTCTCATTCAAAGATGCAAGATACTATGTAGGAACAAGTTTGTATAGGTATTTCAAAGATGCCCAGAACTGAGCTAAACTTGGTATGTCTCCAACTCCTAGAAATAACTTCATGCCCCATCTCCCTTACTTCCAGCTAGTAAGGATCACATAATTCCTAACAAAGTTTTGACACAGATTCCCTATTCGGGCATTCAGAACATATAGCACGTTGCTGTAAGCAAGCACATTCTCATTCAAAGATGCAAGTTACTATGTAGGAACAAGTTGTATAGGTATTTCAAAGATGCCCAGAACTGTGCTAAACTTGGTATGTGTCCAATTCCTAGAAATAACTTCATGCCCCAACTCCCTTACTTCCAGCTAGTAAGGATCACATAATTCCTAACAAAGTTTTGACACAGATTCCCAATTCGGGCATTCAGAACATATAGCACGTTGCTGCAAGCAAGCACATTCTCATTCAAAGTTGCAAGTTACTATGTAGGAACAAGTTTGTATAGGTATTTCAAAGATGCCCAGAACTGAGCTTAACGTTGTATGTCTCCAACTCCTAGAAATAACTTCATGCCCCATCTCACTTTCTTCCAGCTAGTAAGGATCACATAATTCCTAACAAAGTTTTGACACAGATTCCCAAATCGGGCATTCAGAACATATAGCACGTTGCTGTAAGAAAGCAGATTCTCATTCAAAGATGCAAGTTACTATGTAGGAACAAGTTTGTATAGGTATTTCAAAGATGCCCAGAACTGAGCTAAACTTGGTATGTGTCCAACTCCTAGAAATAACTTCATGCCCCATCTCCCTTACTTCCAGCTAGTAAGGATCACATAATTCCTAACGAAGTTTTGACACAGATTGCCAATTCGGGCATTCAGAACATATAGCACGTTGCTGTAAGCATGCACATTCTCATTCAAAGATGCAAGTTACTATGTAGGAACAAGTTTGTATAGGTATTTCAAAGATGCCCAGAACTGAGCTAAACTTGGTATGTGTCCAACTCCTAGAAATAACTTCATGCTCCATCTCTCTTACTTCCAGCTAGTAAGGATCACATAATTCCTAACAAAGTTTTGACACAGATTCCCAAATCGGGCATTCAGAACATATAGCACGTTGCTGTAAGCAAGCAGATTCTCATTCAAAGATGCAAGTTACTATGTAGGAACAAGTTTGTATAGCTATTTCAAAGATGCCCAGAACTGAGCTAAACTTGGTATGTGTCCAACTCCTAGAAATAACTTCATGCCCCATCTCCCTTACTTCCAGCTAGTAAGGATCACATAATTCCTAACAAAGTTCTGACACAGATTCCCAATTCGGGCATTCAGAACATATAGCACATTGCTGTAAGCAAGCACATTCTCATTCAAAGTTGCAAGTTACTATGTAGGAACAAGTTTGTATAGGTATTTCAAAGATGCCCAGAACTGAGCTAAACTTGGTATGTGTCCAACTCCTAGAAATAACTTCATGCCCCATCTCCCTTACTTCCAGCTAGTAAGGATCACATAATTCCTAACAAAGTTTTGACACAGATTCCCAATTCGGGCATTCAGAACATATAGCACGTTGCTGTAAGCAAGCAGATTCTCATTCAAAGATGCAAGTTACTATGTAGGAACAAGTTTGTATAGGTATTTCAAAGATGCCCAGAACTGAGCTAAACTTGGTATGTGTCCAACTCCTAGAAATAACTTCATGCCCCATCTCCCTTACTTCCAGCTAGTAAGGATCACATAATTCCTAACAAAGATTTGACACAGATTCCCAAATCGGGCATTCAGAAAATATAGCACGTTGCTGTAAGCAAGCACATTCTCATTCAAGGTTGCAAGTTACTATGTAGGAACAAGTTTGTATAGGTATTTCAAACATGCCCAGAACTGAGCTAAACTTGTTATGTCTCCAACTCCAAGAAATAACTTCATGCCCCATCTCCCTTACTTCCAGCTAGTAAGGATCACATAATTCCTAACAAAGTTTTGACACAGATTCCCAATTCGGGCATTCAGAACATATAGCACGTTGCTGTAAGCAAGCACATTCTCATTCAAAGTTCAAGTTACTATGTAGGAACAAGTTTGTATAGGTATTTCAAAGATGCCCAGAACTGAGCTAAACTTGGTATGTGTCCAACTCCTAGAAATAACTTCATGCCCCATCTCCCTTACTTCCAGCTAGTAAGGATCACATAATTCCTAACAAAGTTTTGACACAGATTCCCAATTCGGGCATTCAGAACATATAGCACGTTGCTGTAAGCAAGCACATTCTCATTCAAAGTTGCAAGTTACTATGTAGGAACAAGTTTGTATAGGTAATTCAAAGATGCCCAGAACTGAGCTAAACTTGGTATGTGTCCAACTCCTAGAAATAACTTCATGCCCCATCTCCCTTACTTCCAGCTAGTAAGGATCACATAATTCCTAACAAAGTTTTGACACAGATTCCCAATTCGGGCACTCAGAACATATAGCACGTTGCTGTAAGCAAGCAGATTCTCATTCAAAGATGCAAGTTACTATGTAGGAACAAGTTTGTATAGGTATTTCAAAGATGCCCAGAACTGAGCTAAACTTGGTATGTGTCCAACTCCTAGAAATAACTTCATGCCCCATCTCCCTTACTTCCAGCTAGTAAGGATCACATAATTCCTAAGAAAGTTTTGACACAGATTGCCAATTCGGGCATTCAGAACATATAGCACGTTGCTGTAAGCAAGCACATTCTCATTCAAAGATGCAAGTTACTATGTAGGAACAAGTTTGTATAGGTATTTCAAAGATGCCCAGAACTGAGCTAAACGTTGTATGTCTCCAACTCCTAGAAATAACTTCTTGCCCCATCTCACATACTTCCAACTAGTAAGGATCACATAATTGCTAACAAAGTTTTGACACAGATTCCCTTTTCGGGCATTCAGAGCATATAGCACGTTGCTGTAAGCAAGCACATTCTCATTCAAAGTTGCAAGTTACTATGTAGGAACAAGTTTGTATAGATATTTCAAAGATGCCCAGAACTGAGCTAAACTTGGTATGTGTCCAACTCCTAGAAATAACTTCATGCCCCATCTCCCTTACTTCCAGCTAGTAAGGATCACATAATTCCTAACAAAGTTTTGACACAGATTCCCAATTCGGGCATTCAGAACATATAGCACGTTGCTGTAAGCAAGCACATTCTCATTCAAAGATGCAAGATACTATGTAGGAACAAGTTTGTATAGGTATTTCAAAGATGCCCAGAACTGAGCTAAACTTGGTATGTCTCCAACTCCTAGAAATAACTTCATGCCCCATCTCCCTTACTTCCAGCTAGTAAGGATCACATAATTCCTAACAAAGTTTTGACACAGATTCCCTATTCGGGCATTCAGAACATATAGCACGTTGCTGTAAGCAAGCACATTCTCATTCAAAGTTGCAAGTTACTATGTAGGAACAAGTTGTATAGGTATTTCAAAGATGCCCAGAACTGTGCTAAACTTGGTATGTGTCCAATTCCTAGAAATAACTTCATGCCCCAACTCCCTTACTTCCAGCTAGTAAGGATCACATAATTCCTAACAAAGTTTTGACACAGATTCCCAATTCGGGCATTCAGAACATATAGCACGTTGCTGCAAGCAAGCACATTCTCATTCAAAGTTGCAAGTTACTATGTAGGAACAAGTTTGTATAGGTATTTCAAAGATGCCCAGAACTGAGCTTAACGTTGTATGTCTCCAACTCCTAGAAATAACTTCATGCCCCATCTCACTTTCTTCCAGCTAGTAAGGATCACATAATTCCTAACAAAGTTTTGACACAGATTCCCAAATCAGGCATTCAGAACATATAGCACGTTGCTGTAAGAAAGCAGATTCTCATTCAAAGATGCAAGTTACTATGTAGGAACAAGTTTGTATAGGTATTTCAAAGATGCCCAGAACTGAGCTAAACTTGGTATGTGTCCAACTCCTAGAAATAACTTCATGCCCCATCTCCCTTACTTCCAGCTAGTAAGGATCACATAATTCCTAAAAAAATTTGGACACAGATTCCCAATTCGGGCATTCAGAACATTTAGCACGTTGCTGTAAGCAAGCACATTCTCATTCAAAGATGCAAGTTACTATGTAGGAACAAGTTTGTTTAGGTATTTCAAATATGCAGAGAACTGAGCTAAAATTGGTATGTGTCCAACTCCTAGAAATAACTTCATGCCCCATCTCCCTTACTTCTAGCTAGTAAGGATCACACAATTCCTAACAAAGTTTTGACACAGATTCCCAATTCGGGCATTCAGAACTTATAGCACGTTGCTGTAAGCAAGCACATTTTCATTCAAAGTTGCAAGTTACTATGTAGGAACAAGTTTGTATAGGTATTTCAAAGATGCCCAGAACTGAGCTAAACTTGGTATGTGTCCAACTCCTAGAAATAACTTCATGCCCCATCTCCCTTACTTCCAGCTAGTAAGGATCACATAATTCCTAACAAAGTTTTGACACAGATTGCCAATTCGGGCATTCAGAACATATAGCACGTTGCTGTAAGCATGCACATTCTCATTCAAAGATGCAAGTTACTATGTAGGAACAAGTTTGTATAGGTATTTCAAAGATGCCCAGAACTGAGCTAAACTTGGTATGTGTCCAACTCCTAGAAATAACTTCATGCTCCATCTCTCTTACTTCCAGCTAGTAAGGATCACATAATTCCTAACAAAGTTTTGACACAGATTCCCAAATCGGGCATTCAGAACATATAGCACGTTGCTGTAAGCAAGCAGATTCTCATTCAAAGATGCAAGTTACTATGTAGGAACAAGTTTGTATAGCTATTTCAAAGATGCCCAGAACTGAGCTAAACTTGGTATGTGTCCAACTCCTAGAAATAACTTCATGCCCCATCTCCCTTACTTCCAGCTAGTAAGGATCACATAATTCCTAACAAAGTTTTGACAGAGATTCCCAATTCGGGCATTCAGAACATATAGCACGTTGCTGTAAGCAAGCACATTCTCATTCAAAGATGCAAGTTACTATGTAGGAACAAGTTTGTTTAGGTATTTCAATTATGCAGAGAACTGAGCTAAACTTGGTATGTGTCCAACTCCTAGAAATAACTTCATGCCCCATCTCCCTTACTTCCAGCTAGTAAGGATCACACAATTCCTAACAAAGTTTTGACACAGATTCCCAATTCGGCCATTCAGAACTTATAGCACGTTGCTGTAAGCAAGCACATTCTCATTCAAAGTTGCAAGATACTATGTAGGAACAAGTTTGTATAGGTATTTCAAAGATGCCCAGAACTGAGCTAAACTTGGTATGTGTCCAACTCCTAGAAATAACTTCATGCCCCATCTCCCTTACTTCCAGCTAGTAAGGATCACACAATTCCTAACAAAGTTTTGACACAGATTCCCAATTCGGGCATTCAGAACATATAGCACGTTGCTGTAAACAAGCAGATTCTCATTCAAAGATGCAAGTTACTATGTAGGAACAAGTTTGTATAGGTATTTCAAAGATGCCCAGAACTGAGCTAAACTTGGTATGTGTCCAACTCCTTAAATAACTTCATGCCCCATCTCCCTTACTTCCAGCTAGTAAGGATCACACAATTCCTAACAAAGTTTTGACACAGATTGCCAATTCGGGCATTCAGAACATATAGCACGTTGCTGTAAGCAAGCACATTCTCATTCAAAGATGCAAGTTACTATGTAGGAACAAGTTTGTATAGGTATTTCAAAGATGCCCAGAACTGAGCTAAACTTGGTATGTGTCCAACTCCTAGAAATAACTTCATGCTCCATCTCCCTTACTTCCAGCTAGTAAGGATCACATAATTCCTAACAAAGTTTTGACACAGATTCCCAAATCGGGCATTCAGAACATATAGCACGTTGCTGCAAGCAAGCACATTCTCATTCAAATTTTCAAGTTACTATGTAGGAACAAGTTTGTATAGGTATTTCAAAGATGCCCAGAACTGAGCTAAACTTGGTATGTGTCCAACTCCTAGAAATAACTTCATGCCCCATCTCCCTTACTTCCAGCTAGTAAGGATCACACTATTCCTAACAAAGTTTTGACACAGATTCCCAATTCGGGCATTCAGAACATATAGCACGTTGCTGTAAGCAAGCAGATTCTCATTCAAAGATGCAAGTTACTATGTAGGAACAAGTTTGTATAGGTATTTCAAAGATGCCCAGAACTGAGCTAAACTTGGTATGTGTCCAACTCCTAGAAATAACTTCATGCCCCATCTCCCTTACTTCCAGCTAGTAAGGATCACATAATTCCTAACAAAGTTTTGACACAGATTGCCAATTCGGGCATTCAGAACATATAGCACGTTGCTGTAAGCAAGCACATTCTCATTCAAAGATGCAAGTTACTATGTAGGAACAAGTTTGTTTAGGTATTTCAAATATGCAGAGAACTGAGCTAAAGTTGGTATGTGTCCAACTCCTAGAAATAACTTCATGCCCCATCTCCCTTACTTCCAGCTAGTAAGGATCACACAATTCCTAACAAAGTTTTGACACAGATTCCCAATTCGGGCATTCAGAACTTATAGCACGTTGCTGTAAGGAAGCACATTTTCATTCAATGTTGCAAGTTACTATGTAGGAACAAGTTTGTATAGGTATTTCAAAGATGCCCAGAACTGAGCTAAACTTGGTATGTGTCCAACTCCTAGAAATAACTTCATGCCCCATCTCCCTTACTTCCAGCTAGTAAGGATCACATAATTCCTAACAAAGTTTTGACACAGATTGCCAATTCGGGCATTCAGAACATATAGCACGTTGCTGTAAGCATGCACATTCTCATTCAAAGATGCAAGTTACTATGTAGGAACAAGTTTGTATAGGTATTTCAAAGATGCCCAGAACTGAGCTAATCATGGTATGTGTCCAACTCCTAGAAATAACTTCATGCTCCATTTCTCTTACTTCCAGCTAGTAAGGATCACATAATTCCTAACAAAGTTTTGACACAGATTCCCAAATCGGGCATTCAGAACATATAGCACGTTGCTGTAAGCAAGCAGATTCTCATTCAAAGATGCAAGTTACTAGGTAGGAACAAGTTTGTATAGCTATTTCAAAGATGCCCAGAACTGAGCTAAACTTGGTATGTGTCCAACTCCTAGAAATAACTTCATGCCCCATCTCCCTTACTTCCAGCTAGTAAGGATCACATAATTCCTAACAAAGTTTGGACACAGATTCCCAATTCGGTCATTCAGAACATATAGCACGTTGCTGTAAGCAAGCATATTCTCATTCAAAGATGCAAGTTACTATGTAGGAACAAGTTTGTTTAGGTATTTCAAATATGCAGAGAACTGAGCTAAACTTGGTATGTGTCCAACTCCTAGAAATAACTTCATGCCCCATCTCCCTTACTTCCAGCTAGTAAGGATCACACAATTCCTAACAAAGTTTTGACACAGATTCCCAATTCGGGCATTCAGAACTTATAGCACGTTGCTATAAGCAAGCACATTTTCATTCAAAGTTGCAAGTTACTATGTAGGAACAAGTTTGTATAGGTATTTCAAAGATGCCCAGAACTGAGCTAAACTTGGTATGTGTCCAACTCCTAGAAATAACTTCATGCCCCATCTCCCTTACTTCCAGCTAGTAAGGATCACACAATTCCTAACAAAGTTTTGACACAGATTCCCAATTCGGGCATTCAGAACATATAGCACGTTGCTGTAAGCAAGCACATTCTCATTCAAAGATGCAAGTTACTATGTAGGAACAAGTTTGTATAGGTATTTCAAAGATGCCCAGAACTGAGCTAAACTTGGTATGTGTCCAACTCCTAGAAATAACTTCATGCCCCATCTCCCTTACTTCCAGCTAGTAAGGATCACATAATTCCTAACAAAGTTTTGACACAGATTGCCAATTCGGGCATTCAGAACATATAGCACGTTGCTGTAAGCAAGCACATTCTCATTCAAAGATGCAAGTTACTATGTAGGAACAAGTTTGTATAGGTATTTCAAAGATGCCCAGAACTGAGCTAAACTTGGTATGTGTCCAACTCCTAGAAATAACTTCATGCCCCATCTCCCTTACTTCCAGCTAGTAAGGATCACATAATTCCTAACAAAGTTTTGACACAGATTGCCAATTCGGGCATTCAGAACATATAGCACGTTGCTGTAAGCATGCACATTCTCATTCAAAGATGCAAGTTACTATGTAGGAACAAGTTTGTATAGGTATTTCAAAGATGCCCAGAACTGAGCTAATCTTGGTATGTGTCCAACTCCTAGTAATAACTTCATGCTCCATTTCTCTTACTTCCAGCTAGTAAGGATCACATAATTCCTAACAAAGTTTTGACACAGATTCCCAAATCGGGCATTCAGAACATATAGCACGTTGCTGTAAGCAAGCATATTCTCATTCAAAGATGCAAGTTACTATGTAGGAACAAGTTTGTTTAGGTATTTCAAATATGCAGAGAACTGAGCTAAACTTGGTATGTGTCCAACTCCTAGAAATAACTTCATGCCCCATCTCCCTTACTTCCAGCTAGTAAGGATCACACAATTCCTAACAAAGTTTTGACACAGATTCCCAATTCGGGCATTCAGAACTTATAGCACGTTGCTATAAGCAAGCACATTTTCATTCAAAGTTGCAAGTTACTATGTAGGAACAAGTTTGTATAGGTATTTCAAAGATGCCCAGAACTGAGCTAAACTTGGTATGTGTCCAACTCCTAGAAATAACTTCATGCCCCATCTCCCTTACTTCCAGCTAGTAAGGATCACACAATTCCTAACAAAGTTTTGACACAGATTCCCAATTCGGGCATTCAGAACATATAGCACGTTGCTGTAAGCAAGCAGATTCTCATTCAAAGATGCAAGTTACTATGTAGGAA
Organism: Diceros bicornis minor; assembly: GCF_020826845.1. NCBI lineage: Eukaryota > Metazoa > Chordata > Mammalia > Perissodactyla > Rhinocerotidae > Diceros > Diceros bicornis. The sequence continues at coordinate 140,679 of NW_026690925.1, forward strand.
CAAGTTTGTATAGGTATTTCAAAGATGCCCAGAACTGAGCTAAACTTGGTATGTGTCCAACTCCTAGAAATAACTTCATGCCCCATCTCCCTTACTTCCAGCTAGTAAGGATCACATAATTCCTAACAAAGTTTTGACACAGATTGCCAATTCGGGCATTCAGAACATATAGCACGTTGCTGTAAGCAAGCACATTCTCATTCAAAGATGCAAGTTACTATGTAGGAACAAGTTTGTATAGGTAATTCAAAGATGCCCAGAACTGAGCTAAACTTGGTATGTGTCCAACTCCTAGAAATAACTTCATGCTCCATCTCCCTTACTTCCAGCTAGTAAGGATCACATAATTCCTAACAAAGTTTTGACACAGATTCCCAAATCGGGCATTCAGAACATATAGCACGTTGCTGCAAGCAAGCACATTCTCATTCAAAGTTTCAAGTTACTATGTAGGAACAAGTTTGTATAGGTATTTCAAAGATGCCCAGAACTGAGCTAAACTTGGTATGTGTCCAACTCCTAGAAATAACTTCATGCCCCATCTCCCTTACTTCCAGCTAGTAAGGATCACATAATTCCTAACAAAGTTTTGACACAGATTCCCAATTCGGGCATTCAGAACATATAGCACGTTGCTGTAAGCAAGCAGATTCTCATTCAAAGATGCAAGTTACTATGTAGGAACAAGTTTGTATAGGTATTTCAAAGATGCCCAGAACTGAGCTAAACTTGGTATGTGTCCAACTCCTAGAAATAACTTCATGCCCCATCTCCCTTACTTCCAGCTAGTAAGGATCACATAATTCCTAACAAAGTTTTGACACAGAATGCCAATTCGGGCATTCAGAACATATAGCACGTTGCTGTAAGCAAGCACATTCTCATTCAAAGATGCAAGTTACTATGTAGGAACAAGTTTGTATAGGTATTTCAAAGATGCACAGAACTGAGCTAAACTTGGTATGTGTCCAACTCCTAGAAATAACTTCATGCCCCATCTCCCTTACTTCCAGCTAGTAAGGATCACATAATTCCTAACAAAGTTTTGACACAGATTGCCAATTCGGGCATTCAGAACATATAGCACGTTGCTGTAAGCAAGCACATTCTCATTCAAAGTTGCAAGTTACTATGTAGGAACAAGTTTGTATAGGTATTTCAAAGATGCCCAGAACTGAGCTAAACTTGGTATGTGTCCAACTCCTAGAAATAACTTCATGCCCCATCTCCCTTACTTCCAGCTAGTAAGGATCACATAATTTCTAACAAAGTTCTGACACAGATTCCCAATTCGGGCATTCAGAACATATAGCACGTTGCTGTAAGCAAGCACATTCTCATTCAAAGATGCAAGTTACTATGTAGGAACAAGTTTGTATAGGTATTTCAAAGATGCCCAGAACTGAGCTAAACTTGGTATGTCTCCAACTCCAAGAAATAACTTCATGCCCCATCTCCCTTACTTCCAGCTAGTAAGGATCACATAATTCCTAACAAAGTTCTGACACAGATTCCCAATTCGGGCATTCAGAACATATAGCACGTTGCTGTAAGCAAGCACATTCTCATTCAAAGTTGCAAGTTACTATGTAGGAACAAGTTTGTATAGGTGTTTCAAAGATGCCCAGAACTGAGCTAAACTTGGTATGTGTCCAACTCCTAGAAATAACTTCATGCCCCATCTCCCTTACTTCCAGCTAGTAAGGATCACATAATTCCTAACAAAGTTTTGACACAGATTCCCAATTCGGGCATTCAGAACATATAGCACGTTGCTGTAAGCAAGCACATTCTCATTCAAAGTTGCAAGTTACTATGTAGGAACAAGTTTGTATAGGTATTTCAAAGATGCCCAGAACTGAGCTAAACTTGGTATGTGTCCAACTCCTAGAAATAACTTCAGCCCCCATCTCCCTTACTTCCAGCTAGTAAGGATCACATAATTCCTAACAAAGTTTTGACACAGATTCCCAATTCGGGCATTCAGAACATATAGCACGTTGCTGTAAGCAAGCACATTCTCATTCAAAGTTGCAAGTTACTATGTGGGAACAAGTTTGTATAGGTATTTCAAAGATGCCCAGAACTGAGCTAAACGTGGTATGTGTCCAACTCCTAGAAATAACTTCATGCCCCATCTCCCTTACTTCCAGCTAGTAAGGATCACATAATTCCTAACAAAGTTTTGACACAGATTCCCAATTCGGGCATTCAGAACATATAGCACGTTGCTGTAAGCAAGAAGATTCTCATTCAAAGATGCAAGTTACCATGTAGGAACAAGTTTGTATAGGTATTTCAAAGATGCCCAGAACTGAGCTAAACTTGGTATGTGTCCAACTCCTAGAAATATCATGCCCCATCTCCCTTACTTCCAGCTAGTAAGGATCACATAATTCCTAACAAAGTTTTGACAGAGATTGCCAATTTGGGCATTCAGAACATATAGCACGTTGCTGTAAGCAAGCACATTCTCATTCAAAGTTGCAAGTTAATATGTAGGAACAAGTTTGTATAGGTATTTCAAAGATGCCCGAACTGAGCTAAACTTGGAATGTGTCCAACTCCTAGAAATAACTTCATGCCCCTCTCCCTTACTTCCAGCTAGTAAGGATCACATAATTCCTAACAAAGTTTTGACACAGATTCCCAATTCGGGCATTCAGAACATATAGCACGTTGCTGTAAGCAAGCACATTTTCATTCAAAGTTGCAAGTTACAATGTAGGAACAAGTTTGTATAGGTATTTCAAAGATGCCCAGAACTGAGCTAAACTTGGTATGTGTCCAACTCCTAGAAATAACTTCATGCCCCATCTCCCTTACTTCCAGCTAGTAAGGATCACATAATTCCTAACAAAGTTTGGACACAGATTCCCTATTCGGGCATTCAGAACATATAGCACGTTGCTGTAAGCAAGCACATTTTCATTCAAAGTTGCAAGTTACTATGTAGGAACAAGTTTGTATAGGTATTTCAAAGATACCCAGAACTGAGCTAAACTTGTTATGTGTCCAACTCCTAGAAATAACTTCATGCCCCATCTCCCTTACTTCCAGCTAGTAAGGATCACATAATTCCTAACAAAGTTTTGACACAGATTCCCAATTCGGGCATTCAGAACATATAGCACGTTGCTGTAAGCAAGCACATTCTCATTCAAAGATGCAAGTTACTATGTAGGAACAAGTTTGTATAGGTATTTCAAAGATGCCCAGAACTGAGCTAAACGTTGTATGTCTCCAACTCCAAGAAATAACTTCATGCCCCATCTCACTTACTTCCAGCTAGTAAGGATCACATAATTCCTAACAAAGTTTTGACACAGATTCCCTTTTCGGGCATTCAGAGCATATAGCACGTTGCTGTAAGCAAGCACATTTTCATTCAAAGTTGCAAGTTACTATGTAGGAACAAGTTTGTATAGGTATTTGAAAGATGACCAGAACTGAGCTAAACTTGGTATGTGTCCAACTCCTAGAAATAACTTCATGCCCCATCTCCCTTACTTCCAGCTAGTAAGGATCACATAATTCCTAACAAAGTTTTGACACAGATTCCCAATTCGGGCAATCAGAACATATAGCACGTTGCTGTAAGCAAGCAGATTCTCATTCAAAGATGCAAGTTACCATGTAGGAACAAGTTTGTATAGGTATTTCAAAGATGCCCAGAACTGAGCTAAACTTGGTATGTGTCCAACTCCTAGAAATAACTTCATGCCCCATCTCCCTTACTTCCAGCTAGTAAGGATCACATAATTCCTAACAAAGTTTTGACACAGATTCCCAATTCGGGCATTCAGAACATATAGCACGTTGCTGTAAGCAAGCACATTCTCATTCAAAGATGCAAGTTACTATGTAGGAACAAGTTTGTATAGGTATTTCAAAGATGCACAGAACTGAGGTAAACTTGGTATGTGTCCAACTCATAGAAATAACTTCATGCCCCATCTCCCTTACTTCCAGCTAGTAAGGATCACATAATTCCTAACAAAGTTTTGACACAGATTCCCAATTCGTGAATTCAGAACATATAGCACGTTGCTGTAAGCAAGCACATTTTCATTCAAAGTTGCAAGTTACTATGTAGGAACAAGTTTGTATAGGTATTTCAAAGATGCCCAGAACTGAGCTAAACTTGGTATGTGTCCAACTCCTAGAAATAACTTCATGCCCCATCTCCCTTACTTCCAGCTAGTAAGGATCACATAATTCCTAACAAAGTTTTGACACAGATTCCCAATTCGGGCATTCAGAACATATAGCACGTTGCTGTAAGCAAGCACATTCTCATTCAAAGATGCAAGTTACTATGTAGGAACAAGTTTGTATAGGTATTTCAAAGATGCCCAGAACTGAGCTAAACTTGGTATGTGTCCAACTCCTAGAAATAACTTCATGCCCCATCTCCCTTACTTCCAGCTAGTAAGGATCACATAATTCCTAACAAAGTTTTGACACAGATTGCCAATTCGGGCATTCAGAACATATAGCACGTTGCTGTAAGCAAGCAAATTCTCATTCAAAGATGCAAGTTACTATGTAGGAACAAGTTTGTATAGGTATTTCAAAGAAGCCCAGAACTGAGCTAAACTTGGTATATCTCAAACTCCTAGAAATAACTTTATGCCCAATCTCCCTTACTTCCAGCTAGTAAGGATCACATAATTCCTAACAAAGTTTGGACACAGATTCCCTATTCGGGCATTCAGAACATATAGCACGTTGCTGTAAGCAAGCACATTCTCATTCAAAGTTGCAAGTTACTATGTAGGAACAAGTTGTATAGGTATTTCAAAGATGCCCAGAACTGTGCTAACCTTGGTATGTGTCCAACTCCTAGAAATAACTTCATGACCCAACTCCCTTACTTCCATCTAGTAAGGATCACATAATTCCTAACAAAGTTTTGACACATATTCCCAATTCGGGCATTCAGAACATATAGCACGTTGCTGTAAGCAAGCACATTCTCATTCAAAGATGCAAGTTACTATGTAGGAACAAGTTTGTATAGGTATTTCAAAGATGCCCAGAACTGAGCTAAACTTGGTATGTGTCCAACTCCTAGAAATAACTTCATGACCCATCTCCCTTACTTCCAGCTAGTAAGGATCACATAATTCCTAACAAAGTTTTGACACAGATTCCCAATTCGGGCATTCAGAACATATAGCACGTTTCTGTAAGCAAGCACATTCTCATTCAAAGTTGCAAGTTACTATGTAGGAACAAGTTTGTATAGGTATTTCAAAGATGCCCAGAACTGAGCTAAACTTGATATGTGTCCAACTCCTACAAATAACTTCAGCCCCCATCTCCCTTACTTTCAGCTAGTAAGGATCACATAATTCCTAACAAAGTTTTGACACAGATTCCCAATTCGGGCATTCAGAACATATAGCACGTTGCTGTAAGCAAGCACATTCTCATTCAAAGTTGCAAGTTACTATGTAGGAACAAGTTTGTATAGGTATTTCAAAGATGCCCAGAACTGAGCTAAACGTGGTATGTGTCCAACTCCTAGAAATAACTTCATGCCCCATCTCCCTTACTTTCAGCTAGTAAGGATCACATAATTCATAACAAAGTTTTGACACAGATTCCCAATTCGGGCATTCAGAACATATAGCACGTTGCTGTAAGCAAGCAGATTCTCATTCAAAGATGCAAGTTACCATGTAGGAACAAGTTTGTATAGGTATATCAAAGATGCCCAGAACTGAGCTAAACTTGGTATGTGTCCAACTCCTAGAAATAACTTCATGCCCCATCTCCCTTACTTCCAGCTAGTAAGGATCACATAATTCCTAACAAAGTTTTGACAGAGATTGCCAATTTGGGCATTCAGAACATATAGCACGTTGCTGTAAGCAAGCACATTCTCATTCAAAGTTGCAAGTTACTATGTAGGAACAAGTTTGTATAGGTATTTCAAAGATGCTCGAACTGAGCTAAACTTGGTATGTGTCCAACTCCTAGAAATAACTTCATTCCCCTCTCCCTTACTTACAGCTAGTAAGGATCACATAATTCCTAACAAAGTTTTGACACAGATTGCCAATTCGGGCATTCAGAGCATATAGCACGTTGCTGTAAGCAAGCACATTCTCATTCAAAGATGCACGTTACTATGTAGGAACAAGTTTGTATAGGTATTTCAAAGATGCACAGGACTGAGCTAAACTTGGTATGTTTCCAACTCCTAGAAGTAACTTCATGCCCCATCTCCCTTACTTCCAACTAGTAAGGATCACATAATTCCTAACAAAGATTTGACACAGATTCCCAATTCGGGCATTCAGAACATATAGCACGTTGCTGTAAGCAAGCAGATTCTCATTCAAAGATGCAAGTTACTATGTAGGAACAAGTTTGTATAGGTATTTCAAAGATGCCCAGAACTGAGCTAAACTTGGTATGTGTCCAACTCCTAGAAATAACTTCATGCCCCATCTCCCTTACTTCCAGCTAGTAAGGATCACATAATTCCTAACAAAGTTTTGACACAGATTGCCAATTCGGGCATTCAGAACATATAGCAGGTTGCTGTAAGCAAGCACATTCTCATTCAAAGATGCAAGTTACTATGTAGGAACAAGTTTGTATAGGTATTTCAAAGATGCCCAGAACTGAGCTAAACGTTGTATGTCTCCAACTCCTAGAAATAACTTCATGCCCCATCTCACTTACTTCCAGCTAGTAAGGATCACATAATTCCTAACAAAGTTTTGACACAGATTCCATTTTCGGGCACTTAGAGCATATAGCACGTTGCTGTAAGCAAGCACATTCTCATTCAAAGTTGCAAGTTACTATGTAGGAACAAGTTTGTATAGGTATTTCAAAGATGCCCGAACTGAGCTAAACTTGGTATGTGTCCAACTCCTTGAAATAACTTCATGCCCCTCTCCCTTACTTACAGCTAGTAAGGATCACAAAATTCCTAACAAAGTTTTGACACAGATTGCCAATTCGGGCATTCAGAACATATAGCACGTTGCTGTAAGCAAGCACATTCTCATTCAAAGATGCAAGTTACTATGTAGGAACAAGTTTGTATAGGTATTTCAAAGATGCACAGGACTGAGCTAAACTTGGTATGTGTCCAACTCCTAGAAATAACTTCATGCCCCATCTCCCTTACTTCCATCTAGTAAGGATCACATAATTCCTAACAAAGTTTTGACACAGATTCCCAATTCGGGCATTCAGAACATATAGCACGTTGCTGTAAGCAAGCACATTTTCATCAAAGTTGCAAGTTACTATGTAGGAACAAGTTTGTATAGGTATTTCAAAGATGCCCAGAACTGAGCTAAACTTGGTATGTGTCCAACTCCTAGAAATGACTTCAGGCCCCATCTCCCTTACTTCCAGCTAGTAAGGATCACATAATTCCTAACAAAGTTTTGACACAGATTCCCAATTCGGGCATTCAGAACATATAGCACGTTGATGTAAGCAAGCACATTTTCATTCAAAGTTGCAAGTTACTATGTAGGAACGAGTTTGTATAGGTATTTCAAAGATGCCCAGAACTGAGCTAAACTTGGTATGTGTCCAACTCCTAGAAATAACTTCATGCCCCATCTCCCTTACTTCCAGCTAGTAAGGATCACATAATTCCTAACAAAGTTTGGACACAGATTCCCTATTCGGGCATTCAGAACATATAGCACGTTGCTGTAAGCAAGCACATTTTCATTCAAAGTTGCAAGTTACTATGTAGGAACAAGTTTGTATAGGTATTTCAAAGATGCCCAGAACTGAGCTAAACTTGGTATGTGTCCAACTCCTAGAAATAACTTCATGCCCCATCTCCCTTACTTCCAGCTAGTAAGGATCACATAATTCCTAACAAAGTTTTGACACAGATTCCCAATTCGGGCATTCAGAACATATAGCACGTTGCTCTAAGCAAGAACATTCTCATTAAAAGTTGCAAGTTACTATGTAGGAACAAGTTTGTATAGGTATTTCAAAGATGCCCAGAACTGAGCTAAACTTGGTATGTCTCCAACTCCTAGAAATAACTTCATGCCCCATCTCCCTTACTTCCAGCTAGTAAGGATCACATTATTCCTAAAAAAGTTTTGACAGAGATTGCCAATTCGGGCATTCAGAACATATAGCACGTTGCTGTAAGCAAGCTCATTCTCATTCAAAGATGCAAGTTACTATGTAGGAACAAGTTTGTATAGGTATTTCAAAGATGCACAGAACTGAGGTAAACTTGGTATGTGTCCAACTCATAGAAATAACTTCATGCCCCATCTCCCTTACTTCCAGCTAGTAAGGATCACATAATTCCTAACAAAGTTTTGACACAGATTCCCAATTCGTGAATTCAGAACATATAGCACGTTGCTGTAAGCAAGCACATTTTCATTCAAAGTTGCAAGTTACTATGTAGGAACAAGTTTGTATAGGTATTTCAAAGATGCCCAGAACTGAGCTAAACTTGGTATGTGTCCAACTCCTAGAAATAACTTCATGCCCCATCTCCCTTACTTCCAGCTAGTAAGGATCACATAATTCCTAACAAAGTTTTGACACAGATTCCCAATTCGGGCATTCAGAACATATAGCACGTTGCTGTAAGCAAGCACATTTTCATTCAAAGTTCCAAGTTACTATGTAGGAACAAGTTTGTATAGGTATTTCAAAGATGCCCAGAACGGAGCTAAACTTGGTATGTGTCCAACTCCTAGAAATAACTTCATGCCCCATCTCCCTTACTTCCAGCTAGTAAGGATCACATAATTCCTAACAAAGTTTTGACACAGATTCCCAATTCGGGCATTCAGAACATATAGCACGTTGCTGTAAGCAAGCACATTCTCATTCAAAGTTGCAAGTTACTATGTAGGAACAAGTTTGTATAGGTATTTCAAAGATGCCCAGAACTGAGCTAAACTTGGTATGTGTCCAACTCCTAGAAATAACTTCAGCCCCCATCTCCCTTACTTCCAGCTAGTAAGGATCACATAATTCCTAACAAAGTTTTGACACAGATTCCCAATTCGGGCATTCAGAACATATAGCACGTTGCTGTAAGCAAGCACATTCTCATTCAAAGTTGCAAGTTACTATGTAGGAACAAGTTTGTATAGGTATTTCAAAGATGCCCAGAACTGAGCTAAACTTGGTATGTGTCCAACTCCTAGAAATAACTTCATGCCCCATCTCCCTTACTTCCAGCTAGTAAGGATCACATAATTCCTAACAAAGTTTTGACACAGATTCCCAATTCGGGCATTCAGAACATATAGCACGTTGCTGTAAGCAAGCACATTCTCATTCAAAGATGCAAGTTACCATGTAGGAACAAGTTTGTATAGGTATTTCAAAGATGCCCAGAACTGAGCTAAACTTGGTATGTGTCCAACTCCTAGAAATAACTTCATGCCCCATCTCCCTTACTTCCAGCTAGTAAGGATCACATAATTCCTAACAAAGTTTTGACAGAGATTGCCAATTCGGGCATTCAGAACATATAGCACGTTGCTGTAAGCAAGCACATTCTCATTCAAAGTTGCAAGTTACTATGTAGGAACAAATTTGTATAGGTATTTCAAAGATGCCCGAACTGAGCTAAACTTGGTATGTGTCCAACTCCTAGAAATAACTTCATGCCCCTCTCCCTTACTTACAGCTAGTAAGGATCACATAATTCCTAACAAAGTTTTGACACAGATTGCCAATTCGGGCATTCAGAACATATAGCACGTTGCTGTAAGCAAGCACATTCTCATTCAAAGATGCAAGTTACTATGTAGGAACAAGTTTGTATAGGTATTTCAAAGATGCACAGGACTGAGCTAAACTTGGTATGTGTCCAACTCCTAGAAATAACTTCATGCCCCATCTCCCTTACTTCCAGCTAGTAAGGATCACATAATTCCTAACAAAGTTTTGACACAGATTCCCAATTCGGGCATTCAGAACATATAGCACGTTGGTGTAAGCAAGCACATTTTCATTCAAAGTTGCAAGTTACTATGTAGGAACAAGTTTGTATAGGTATTTCAAAGATGCCCAGAACTGAGCTAAACTTGGTATGTGTCCAACTCCTAGAAATAACTTCATGCCCCATCTCCCTTACTTCCAGCTAGTAAGGATCACATAATTCCTAACAAAGTTTTGACACAGATTCCCAAATCGGGCATTCAGAACATATAGCACGTTGCTGTAAGCAAGCACATTTTCATTCAAAGTTGCAAGTTACTATGTAGGAACAAGTTTGTATAGGTATTTTAAAGATGCCCAGAACTGAGCTAAACTTGGTATGTGTCCAACTCCTAGAAATAACTTCATACCCCATCTCCCTTACTTCCAGCTAGTAAGGATCACATAATTCCTAACAAAGTTTTGACACAGATTCCCAATTCGGGCATTCAGATCATATAGCACGTTGCTGTAAGCAAGCACATTCTCATTCAAAGATGCAAGTTACTATGTAGGAACAAGTTTGTATAGGTATTTCAAAGATGCCCACAACTGAGCTAAACGTTGTATGTCTCCAACTCCAAGAAATAACTTCATGCCCCATCTCACTTACTTCCAGCTAGTAAGGATCACATAAGTCCTAAGAAAGTTTTGACACAGATTCCCTTTTCGGGCATTCAGAGCATATAGCACGTTGCTGTAAGCAAGCACATTCTCATTCAAAGTTGCAAGTTACTATGTAGGAACAAGTTTGTATAGGTATTTCAAAGATGCCCAGAACTGAGCTAAACTTGGTATGTGTCCAACTCCTAGAAATAATTTCATGCCCCATCTCCCTTACTTCCAGCTAGTAAGGATCACATAATTCCTAAGAAATTTTGACACAGATTGCCAATTCGGGCATTCAGAACATATAGCACGTTGATGTAAGCAAGCACATTCTCATTCAAAGATGCAAGTTACTATGTAGGAACAAGTTTGTATAGGTATTTCAAAGAAGCCCAGAACTGAGCTAAACTTGGTATGTCTCCAACTCCTAGAAATAACTTCATGCCCCATCTCCCTTACTTCCAGCTAGTAAGGATCCCATAATTCCTAACAAAGTTTTGACACAGATTCCCTATTCGGGCATTCAGAACATATAGCACGTTGCTGTAAGCAAGCACATTCTCATTCAAAGTTGCAAGTTACTATGAAGGGACAAGTTGTATAGGTATTTCAAAGATGCCCAGAACTGTGCTAACCTTGGTATGTGTCCAACTCCTAGAAATAACTTCATGAACCAACTCCCTTACTTCCATCTAGTAAGGATCACATAATTCCTAACAAAGTTTTGACACAGATTCCCAATTCGGGCATTCAGAACATATAGCACGTTGCTGTAAGCAAGCACATTTTCATTCAAAGTTGCAAGTTACTATGTAGGAACAAGTTTGTATAGGTATTTCAAAGATGCCCAGAACTGAGCTAAACTTGGTATGTGGCCAACTCCTAGAAATAACTTCATGCCCCATCTCCCTTACTTCCAGCTAGTAAGGATCACATAATTCCTAACAAAGTTTTGACACAGATTCCCAATTCGGGCATTCAGAACATATAGCACGTTGCTGTAAGCAAGCACATTCTCATTCAAAGATGCAAGTTAATATGTAGGAACAAGTTTGTATAGGTATTTCAAAGATGCCCAGAACTGAGCTAAACTTGGTATGTGTCCAACTCCTAGAAATAACTTCATGCCCCATCTCCCTTACTTCCAGCTAGTAAGGATCACATAATTCCTAACAAAGATTTCACACAGATTCCCAATTCGGGCATTCAGAACATATAGCACGTTGCTGTAAGCAAGCACATTCTCATTCAAAGATGTAAGTTACTATGTAGGAACAAGTTTGTATAGGTATTTCAAAGATGCCCAGAACTGAGCTAAACTTGGTGTGTCTCCAACTCCTAGAAATAACTTCATGCCCCATCTCCCTTACTTCCAGCTAGGAAGGATCACATAATTCCTAACAAAGTTTTGACACAGATTCCCAATTCGGGCATTCAGAACATATAGCACGTTGCTGTAAGCAAGCACATTTTCATTCAAAGTTGCAAGTTACTATGTAGGACCAAGTTTGTATAGGTATTTCAAAGATGCCCAGAACTGAGCTAAACTTGGTATGTGTCCAACTCCTAGAAATAACTTCATGCCCCAACTCCCTTACTTCCATCTAGTAAGGATCACATAATTTCTAACAAAGTTTTAACACAGATTCCCAATTCGGGCATTCAGAACATATAGCACGTTGCTGTAAGCAAGCAGATTCTCATTCAAAGATGCAAGTTACTAGGTAGGAACAAGTTTGTATAGGTATTTCAAAGATGCCCAGAACTGAGCTAAACTTGGTATGTGTCCAACTCCTAGAAATACCTTCATGCCCCATCTCCCTTACTTCCAGCTAGTAAGGATCACATAATTCCTAACAAAGTTTTGACAGAGATTGCCAATTCGGGCATTCAGAACATATAGCACGTTGCTGTAAGCAAGCAGATTCTCATTCAAAGATGCAAGTTACTATGTAGGAACAAGTTTGTATAGATATTTCAAAGATGCCCAGAACTGAGCTAAACTTGGTATGTGTCCAACTCCTAGAAATAACTTCATGCCCCATCTCCCTTACTTCCAGCTAGTAAGGATCACATAATTCCTAACAAAGTTTTGACACAGATTGCCAATGCGGGCATTCAGAACATATAGCACGTTGCTGTAAGCAAGCACATTCTCATTCAAAGATGCAAGTTACTATGTAGGAACAAGTTTGTATAGGTATTTCAAAGATGCACAGAACTGAGCTAAACTTGGTATGTGTCCAACTCCTAGAAATAACTTCATGCCCCATCTCCCTTACTTCCAGCTAGTAAGGATCACATAATTCCTAACAAAGTTTTGACACAGATTCCCAATTCGGGTATTCAGAACATATAGCACGTTGCTGTAAGCAAGCACATTTTCATTCAAAGTTGCAAGTTACTATGTAGGAACAAGTTTGTTTAGGTATTTCAAAGATGCCCAGAACTGAGCTAAACTTGGTATGTGTCCAACTCCTAGAAATAACTTCATGCCCCATCTCCCTTACTTCCAGCTAGTAAGGATCACATAATTCCTAACAAAGTTTGGACACAGATTCCCAATTCGGGCATTCAGAACATATAGCACGTTGCTGTAAGCAAGCACATTTTCATTCAAAGTTGCAAGTTACTATGTAGGAACAAGTTTGTATAGGTATTTCAAAGATGCCCAGAACTGAGCTAAACTTGGTATGTGTCCAACGCCTAGAAATACCTTCATGCCCCAACTCCCTTACTTCCATCTAGTAAGAATCACATAATTTCTAACAAAGTTTTAACACAGATTCCCAATTGGGCATTCAGAACATATAGCACGTTGCTGTAAGCAAGCAGATTCTCATTCAAAGATGCAAGTTACTATGTAGGAACAAGTTTGTATAGGTATTTCAAAGATGCCCAGAACTGAGCTAAACTTGGTATGTGTCCAACTCCTAGAAATACCTTCATGCCCCATCTCCCTTACTTCCAGCTAGTAAGGATCACATAATTCCTAACAAAGTTTTGACACAGATTCCCAATTCGGGCATTCAGAACATATAGCACGTTGCTGTAAGCAAGCACATTCTCATTCAAAGATGCAAGTTACTATGTAGGAACAAGTTTGTATAGATATTTCAAAGATGCCCAGAACTGAGCTAAACTTGGTATGTCTCCAACTCCTAGAAATGACTTGATGCCCCATCTCCCTTACTTCCAGCTAGTAAGGATCACATAATTCCTAACAAAGTTTTGACACAGATTGCCAATTCGGGCATTCAGAACATATAGCACGTTGCTGTAAGCAAGCAGATTCTCATTCAAAGATGCAAGTTGCTATGTAGGAACAAGTTTGTATAGGTATTTCAAAGATGCCCAGATCTGAGCTAAACTTGGTATGTGTCCAACTCCTAGAAATAACTTCATGCTCCATCTCCCTTACTTCCAGCTAGTAAGGATCACATAATTCCTAACAAAGTTTTGACACAGATTCCCAAATCGGGCATTCAGAACACATAGCACGTTGCTGCAAGCAAGCACATTCTCATTCAAAGTTGCAAGTTACTATGTAGGAACAAGTTTGTATAGGTATTTCAAAGATGCCCAAAACTGAGCTAAACTTGGTATGTGTCCAACTCCTAGAAATAACTTCATGCCCAATCTCCCTTACTTCCAGCTAGTAAGGATCACATAATTCCTAACAAAGTTTTGACACAGATTGCCAATTCGGGCATTCAGAACATATAGCACGTTGCTGTAAGCAAGCAGATTCTCATTCAAAGATGCAAGTTACTATGTAGGAACAAGTTTGTATAGGTATTTCAAAGATGCCCAGAACTGAGCTAAACTTGGTATGTGTCCAACTCCTAGAAATAACTTCATGCCCCATCTCCCTTACTTCCAGCTAGTAAGGATCACATAATTCCTAACAAAGTTTTGACACAGATTGCCAATTCGGGCATTCAGAACATATAGCACGTTGCTGTAAGCAAGCACATTCTCATTCAAAGATGCAAGTTACTATGTAGGAACAAGTTGTATAGGTATTTCAAAGATGCCCAGAACTGAGCTAAACTTGGTATGTGTCCAACTCCTAGAAATACCTTCATGCCCCATCTCCCTTACTTCCAGCTAGTAAGGATCACATAATTCCTAACAAAGTTTTGACACAGATTCCCAATTCGGGCATTCAGAACATATAGCACGTTGCTGTAAGCAAGCACATTTTCATTCAAAGTTGCAAGTTACTATGTAGGAACAAGTTTGTATAGGTATTTCAAAGATGCCCAGAACTGAGCTAAACTTGGTATGTGGCCAACTCCTAGAAATAACTTCATGCCCCATCTCCCTTACTTCCAGCTAGTAAGGATCACATAATTCCTAACAAAGTTTTGACACAGATTCCCAATTCGTGCATTCAGAACATATAGCACGTTGCTGTAAGCAAGCACATTCTCATTCAAAGTTGCAAGTTAATATGTAGGAACAAGTTTGTATAGGTATTTCAAAGATGCCCAGAACTGAGCTAAACTTGGTATGTGTCCAACTCCTAGAAATAACTTCATGCCCCATCTCCCTTACTTCCAGCTAGTAAGGATCACATAATTCCTAACAAAGATTTCACACAGATTCCCAATTCGGGCATTCAGAACATATAGCACGTTGCTGTAAGCAAGCACATTCTCATTCAAAGATGTAAGTTACTATGTAGGAACAAGTTTGTATAGGTATTTCAAAGATGCCCAGAACTGAGCTAAACTTGGTGTGTCTCCAACTCCTAGAAATAACTTCATGCCCCATCTCCCTTACTTCCAGCTAGTAAGGATCACATAATTCCTAACAAAGTTTTGACACAGATTCCCAATTCGGGCATTCAGAACATATAGCACGTTGCTGTAAGCAAGCACATTTTCATTCAAAGTTGCAAATTACTATGTAGGAACAAGTTTGTATAGGTATTTCAAAGATGCCCAGAACTGAGCTAAACTTGGTATGTGTCCAACTCCTAGAAATAACTTCATGCCCCATCTCCCTTACTTCCAGCTAGTAAGGATCACATAATTCCTAACAAAGATTTCACACAGATTCCCAATTCGGGCATTCAGAACATATAGCACGTTGCTGTAAGCAAGCACATTTTCATTCAAAGTTGCAAGTTACTATGTAGGAACAAGTTTGTATAGGTATTTCAAAGATGCCCAGAACTGAGCTAATCTTGGTATGTGTCCAACTCCTAGAAATACCTTCATGCCCCAACTCCCTTACTTCCATCTAGTAAGGATCACATAATTTCTAACAAAGTTTTAACACAGATTCCCAATTCGGGCATTCAGAACATATAGCACGTTGCTGTAAGCAAGCAGATTCTCATTCAAAGATGCAAGTTACTATGTAGGAACAAGTTTGTATAGGTATTTCAAAGATGCCCAGAACTGAGCTAAACTTGGTATGTGTCCAACTCCTAGAAATACCTTCATGCCCCGTCTCCCTTACTTCCAGCTAGTAAGGATCACATAATTCCTAAAAAAGTTTTGACACAGATTCCCAATTCGGGCATTCAGAACATATAGCACGTTGCTGTAAGCAAGCACATTCTCATTCAAAGATGCAAGTTACTATGTAGGAACAAGTTTGTATAGGTATTTCAAAGATGCCCAGATCTGAGCTAAACTTGGTATGTGTCCAACTCCTAGAAATAACTTCATGCTCCATCTCCCTTACTTCCACCTAGTAAGGATCACATAATTCCTAACAAAGTTTTGACACAGATTCCCAAATCGGGCATTCAGAACACCTAGCACGTTGCTGCAAGCAAGCACATTCTCATTCAAAGTTGCAAGTTACTATGTAGGAACAAGTTTGTATAGGTATTTCAAAGATGCCCAGAACTGAGCTAAACTTGGTATGTGTCCAACTCCTAGAAATAACTTCATGCCCCATCTCCCTTACTTCCAGCTAGTAAGGATCACATAATTCCTAACAAAGTTTTGACACAGATTGCCAATTCGGGCATTCAGAACATATAGCACGTTGCTGTAAGCAAGCAGATTCTCATTCAAAGATGCAAGTTACTATGTAGGAACAAGTTTGTATAGGTATTTCAAAGATGCCCAGAACTGAGCTAAACTTGGTATGTGTCCAACTCCTAGAAATAACTTCATGCCCCATCTCCCTTACTTCCAGCTAGTAAGGATCACATAATTCCTAACAAAGTTTTGACACAGATTGCCAATTCGGGCATTCAGAACATATAGCACGTTGCTGTAAGCAAGCACATTCTCATTCAAAGATGCAAGTTACTATGTAGGAACAAGTTTGTATAGGTATTTCAAAGATGCACAGAACTGAGCTAAACTTGGTATGTGTCCAACTCCTAGAAATAACTTCATGCCCCATCTCCCTTACTTCCAGCTAGTAAGGATCACATAATTCCTAACAAAGTTTTGACACAGATTCCCAATTCGGGCATTCAGAACATATAGCACGTTGCTGTAAGCAAGCACATTTTCATTCAAAGTTGCAAGTTACTATGTAGGAACAAGTTTGTTTAGGTATTTCAAAGATGCCCAGAACTTAGCTAAACTTGGTATGTGTCCAACTCCTAGAAATAACTTCATGCCCCATCTCCCTTACTTCCAGCTAGTAAGGATCACATAATTCCTAACAAAGTTTTGACACAGATTGCCAATTCGGGCATTCAGAACATATAGCACGTTGCTGTAAGCAAGCACATTTTCATTCAAAGTTGCAAGTTACTATGTAGGAACAAGTTTGTATAGGTATTTCAAAGATGCCCAGAACTGAGCTAAACTTGGTATGTGTCCAACTCCTAGAAATAACTTCATGCCCCATCTACCTTACTTCCAGCTAGTAAGGATCACATAATTCCTAACAAAGTTTTGACACAGATTCCCAATTCGGGCATTCAGAACATATAGCACGTTGCTGCAAGCAAGCAGATTCTCATTCAAAGATGCAAGTTACTATGTAGGAACAAGTTTGTATAGGTATTTCAAAGATGCCCAGAACTGAGCTAAACTTGGTATGTGTCAAACTCCTAGAAATAACTTCATGCCCCATCTCCCTTACTTCCAGCTAGTAAGGATCACATAATTCCTAACAAAGTTTTGACACAGATTGCCAATTCGGGCATTCAGAACATATAGCACGTTGCTGTAAGCAAGCACATTTTCATTCAAAGTTGCAAGTTACTATGTAGGAACAAGTTTGTATAGGTATTTCAAAGATGCCCAGAACTGAGCTAAACTTGGTATGTGTCCAACTCCTAGAAATAACTTCATGCCCCATCTCCCTTACTTCCAGCTAGTAAGGATCACATAATTCCAAACAAGGTTTTGACACAGATTCCCAATTCGGGCATTCAGAACATATAGCACGTTGCTGTAAGCAAGCAGATTCTCATTCAAAGATGCAAGTTACTATGTAGGAACAAGTTTGTATAGGTATTTCAAAGATGCCCAGAACTGAGCTAAACTTGGTATGTGTCCAACTCCTAGAAATAACTTCATGCCCCATCTCCCTTACTTCCAGCTAGTAAGGATCACATAATTCCTAACAAAGTTTTGACACAGATTGCCAATTCGGGAATTCAGAACATATAGCACGTTGTTGTAAGCAAGCACATTCTCATTCAAAGATGCAAGTTACTATGTAGGAACAAGTTTGTATAGGTATTTCAAAGATGCCAAGAACTGAGCTAAACTTGGTATGTGTCCAACTCCTAGAAATAACTTCATGCTCCATCTCCCTTACTTCCAGCTAGTAAGGATCACATAATTCCTAACAAAGTTTTGACACAGATTCCCAAATCGGGCATTCAGAACATATAGCACGTTGCTGCAAGCAAGCACATTCTCATTCAAAGTTGCAAGTTACTATGTAGGAACAAGTTTGTATAGGTATTTCAAAGATGCCCAGAACTGAGCTAAACTTGGTATGTCTCCAACTCCAAGAAATAACTTCATGCCCCATCTCCCTTACTTCCAGCTAGTAAGGATCACATAATTCCAAACAAAGTTTTGACACAGATTGCCAATTCGGGCATTCAGAACATATAGCACGTTGCTGTAAGCAAGCGCATTCTCATTCAAAGTTGCAAGTTACTATGTAGGAACAAGTTTGTATAGGTATTTCAAAGATGCCCAGAACTGAGCTAAACTTGGTATGTGTCCAACTCCTAGAAATAACTTCATGCCCCATCTCCCTTACTTCCAGCTAGTAAGGATCACATAATTCCTAACAAAGATTTCACACAGATTCCCAATTCGGGCATTCAGAACATATAGCACGTTGCTGTAAGCAAGCACATTCTCATTCAAAGATGTAAGTTACTATGTAGGAACAAGTTTGTATAGGTATTTCAAAGATGCCCAGAACTGAGCTAAACTTGGTGTGTCTCCAACTCCTAGAAATAACTTCATGCCCCATCTCCCTTACTTCCAGCTAGTAAGGATCACATAATTCCTAACAAAGTTTTGACACAGATTCCCAATTCGGGCATTCAGAACATATAGCACGTTGCTGTAAGCAAGCACATTTTCATTCAAAGTTGCAAGTTACTATGTAGGAACAAGTTTGTATAGGTATTTCAAAGATGCCCAGAACTGAGCTAAACTTGGTATGTGTCCAACTCCTAGAAATAACTTCATGCCCCATCTCCCTTACTTCCAGCTAGTAAGGATCACATAATTCCTAACAAAGATTTCACACAGATTCCCAATTCGGGCATTCAGAACATATAGCACGTTGCTGTAAGCAAGCACATTTTCATTCAAAGTTGCAAGTTACTATGTAGGAACAAGTTTGTATAGGTATTTCAAAGATGCCCAGAACTGAGCTAAACTTGGTATGTGGCCAACTCCTAGAAATAACTTCATGCCCCATCTCCCTTACTTCCAGCTAGTAAGGATCACATAATTCCTAACAAAGTTTTGACACAGATTCCCAATTCGGGCATTCAGAACATATAGCACGTTGCTGTAAGCAAGCACATTCTCATTCAAAGATGTAAGTTACTATGTAGGAACAAGTTTGTATAGGTATTTCAAAGATGCCCAGAACTGAGCTAAACTTGGTGTGTCTCCAACTCCTAGAAATAACTTCATGCCCCATCTCCCTTACTTCCAGCTAGTAAGGATCACATAATTCCTAACAAAGTTTTGACACAGATTCCCAATTCGGGCATTCAGAACATATAGCACGTTGCTGTAAGCAAGCACATTTTCATTCAAAGTTGCAAATTACTATGTAGGAACAAGTTTGTATAGGTATTTCAAAGATGCCCAGAACTGAGCTAAACTTGGTATGTGTCCAACTCCTAGAAATAACTTCATGCCCCATCTCCCTTACTTCCAGCTAGTAAGGATCACATAATTCCTAACAAAGATTTCACACAGATTCCCAATTCGGGCATTCAGAACATATAGCACGTTGCTGTAAGCAAGCACATTTTCATTCAAAGTTGCAAGTTACTATGTAGGAACAAGTTTGTATAGGTATTTCAAAGATGCCCAGAACTGAGCTAAACTTGGTATGTGTCCAACTCATAGAAATACCTTCATGCCCCAACTCCCTTACTTCCATCTAGTAAGGATCACATAATTTCTAACAAAGTTTTAACACAGATTCCCAATTCGGGCATTCAGAACATATAGCACGTTGCTGTAAGCAAGCAGATTCTCATTCAAAGATGCAAGTTACTATGTAGGAACAAGTTTGTATAGGTATTTCAAAGATGCCCAGAACTGAGCTAAACTTGGTATGTGTCCAACTCCTAGAAATACCTTCATGCCCCGTCTCCCTTACTTCCAGCTAGTAAGGATCACATAATTCCTAAAAAAGTTTTGACACAGATTCCCAATTCGGGCATTCAGAACATATAGCACGTTGCTGTAAGCAAGCACATTCTCATTCAAAGATGCAAGTTACTATGTAGGAACAAGTTTGTATAGGTATTTCAAAGATGCCCAGATCTGAGCTAAACTTGGTATGTGTCCAACTCCTAGAAATAACTTCATGCTCCATCTCCCTTACTTCCACCTAGTAAGGATCACATAATTCCTAACAAAGTTTTGACACAGATTCCCAAATCGGGCATTCAGAACACCTAGCACGTTGCTGCAAGCAAGCACATTCTCATTCAAAGTTGCAAGTTACTATGTAGGAACAAGTTTGTATAGGTATTTCAAAGATGCCCAGAACTGAGCTAAACTTGGTATGTGTCCAACTCCTAGAAATAACTTCATGCCCCATCTCCCTTACTTCCAGCTAGTAAGGATCACATAATTCCTAACAAAGTTTTGACACAGATTGCCAATTCGGGCATTCAGAACATATAGCACGTTGCTGTAAGCAAGCAGATTCTCATTCAAAGATGCAAGTTACTATGTAGGAACAAGTTTGTATAGGTATTTCAAAGATGCCCAGAACTGAGCTAAACTTGGTATGTGTCCAACTCCTAGAAATAACTTCATGCCCCATCTCCCTTACTTCCAGCTAGTAAGGATCACATAATTCCTAACAAAGTTTTGACACAGATTGCCAATTCGGGCATTCAGAACATATAGCACGTTGCTGTAAGCAAGCACATTCTCATTCAAAGATGCAAGTTACTATGTAGGAACAAGTTTGTATAGGTATTTCAAAGATGCACAGAACTGAGCTAAACTTGGTATGTGTCCAACTCCTAGAAATAACTTCATGCCCCATCTCCCTTACTTCCAGCTAGTAAGGATCACATAATTCCTAACAAAGTTTTGACACAGATTCCCAATTCGGGCATTCAGAACATATAGCACGTTGCTGTAAGCAAGCACATTTTCATTCAAAGTTGCAAGTTACTATGTAGGAACAAGTTTGTTTAGGTATTTCAAAGATGCCCAGAACTGAGCTAAACTTGGTATGTGTCCAACTCCTAGAAATAACTTCATGCCCCATCTCCCTTACTTCCAGCTAGTAAGGATCACATAATTCCTAACAAAGTTTTGACACAGATTGCCAATTCGGGCATTCAGAACATATAGCACGTTGCTGTAAGCAAGCACATTTTCATTCAAAGTTGCAAGTTACTATGTAGGAACAAGTTTGTATAGGTATTTCAAAGATGCCCAGAACTGAGCTAAACTTGGTATGTGTCCAACTCCTAGAAATAACTTCATGCCCCATCTACCTTACTTCCAGCTAGTAAGGATCACATAATTCCTAACAAAATTTTGACACAGATTCCCAATTCGGGCATTCAGAACATATAGCACGTTGCTGCAAGCAAGCAGATTCTCATTCAAAGATGCAAGTTACTATGTAGGAACAAGTTTGTATAGGTATTTCAAAGATGCCCAGAACTGAGCTAAACTTGGTATGTGTCCAACTCCTAGAAATAACTTCATGCCCCATCTCCCTTACTTCCAGCTAGTAAGGATCACATAATTCCTAACAAAGTTTTGACACAGATTGCCAATTCGGGCATTCAGAACATATAGCACGTTGCTGTAAGCAAGCACATTTTCATTCAAAGTTGCAAGTTACTATGTAGGAACAAGTTTGTATAGGTATTTCAAAGATGCCCAGAACTGAGCTAAACTTGGTATGTGTCCAACTCCTAGAAATAACTTCATGCCCCATCTCCCTTACTTCCAGCTAGTAAGGATCACATAATTCCTAACAAAGTTTTGACACAGATTCCCAATTCGGGCATTCAGAACATACAGCACGTTGCTGTAAGCAAGCAGATTCTCATTCAAAGATGCAAGTTACTATGTAGGAACAAGTTTGTATAGGTATTTCAAAGATGCCCAGAACTGAGCTAAACTTGGTATGTGTCCAACTCCTAGAAATAACTTCATGCCCCATCTCCCTTACTTCCAGCTAGTAAGGATCACATAATTCCTAACAAAGTTTTGACACAGATTGCCAATTCGGGAATTCAGAACATATAGCACGTTGTTGTAAGCAAGCACATTCTCATTCAAAGATGCAAGTTACTATGTAGGAACAAGTTTGTATAGGTATTTCAAAGATGCCAAGAACTGAGCTAAACTTGGTATGTGTCCAACTCCTAGAAATAACTTCATGCTCCATCTCCCTTACTTCCAGCTAGTAAGGATCACATAATTCCTAACAAAGTTTTGACACAGATTCCCAAATCGGGCATTCAGAACATATAGCACGTTGCTGCAAGCAAGCACATTCTCATTCAAAGTTGCAAGTTACTATGTAGGAACAAGTTTGTATAGGTATTTCAAAGATGCCCAGAACTGAGCTAAACTTGGTATGTCTCCAACTACAAGAAATAACTTCATGCCCCATCTCCCTTACTTCCAGCTAGTAAGGATCACATAATTCCAAACAAAGTTTTGACACAGATTGCCAATTCGGGCATTCAGAACATATAGCACGTTGCTGTAAGCAAGCGCATTCTCATTCAAAGTTGCAAGTTACTATGTAGGAACAAGTTTGTATAGGTATTTCAAAGATGCCCAGAACTGAGCTAAACTTGGTATGTGTCCAACTCCTAGAAATAACTTCATGCCCCATCTCCCTTACTTCCAGCTAGTAAGGATCACATAATTCCTAACAAAGATTTCACACAGATTCCCAATTCGGGCATTCAGAACATATAGCACGTTGCTGTAAGCAAGCACATTCTCATTCAAAGATGTAAGTTACTATGTAGGAACAAGTTTGTATAGGTATTTCAAAGATGCCCAGAACTGAGCTAAACTTGGTGTGTCTCCAACTCCTAGAAATAACTTCATGCCCCATCTCCCTTACTTCCAGCTAGTAAGGATCACATAATTCCTAACAAAGTTTTGACACAGATTCCCAATTCGGGCATTCAGAACATATAGCACGTTGCTGTAAGCAAGCACATTTTCATTCAAAGTTGCAAGTTACTATGTAGGAACAAGTTTGTATAGGTATTTCAAAGATGCCCAGAACTGAGCTAAACTTGGTATGTGTCCAACTCCTAGAAATAACTTCATGCCCCATCTCCCTTACTTCCAGCTAGTAAGGATCACATAATTCCTAACAAAGATTTCACACAGATTCCCAATTCGGGCATTCAGAACATATAGCACGTTGCTGTAAGCAAGCACATTTTCATTCAAAGTTGCAAGTTACTATGTAGGAACAAGTTTGTATAGGTATTTCAAAGATGCCCAGAACTGAGCTAAACTTGGTATGTGTCCAACTCCTAGAAATACCTTCATGCCCCAACTCCCTTACTTCCATCTAGTAAGGATCACATAATTTCTAACAAAGTTTTAACACAGATTCCCAATTCGGGCATTCAGAACATATAGCACGTTGCTGTAAGCAAGCAGATTCTCATTCAAAGATGCAAGTTACTATGTAGGAACAAGTTTGTATAGGTATTTCAAAGATGCCCAGAACTGAGCTAAACTTGGTATGTGTCCAACTCCTAGAAATACCTTCATGCCCCATCTCCCTTACTTCCAGCTAGAAAGGATCACATAATTCCTAAAAAAGTTTTGACACAGATTCCCAATTCGGGCATTCAGAACATATAGCACGTTGCTGTAAGCAAGCACATTCTCATTCAAAGATGCAAGTTACTATGTAGGAACAAGTTTGTATAGGTATTTCAAAGATGCCCAGATCTGAGCTAAACTTGGTATGTGTCCAACTCCTAGAAATAACTTCATGCTCCATCTCCCTTACTTCCACCTAGTAAGGATCACATAATTCCTAACAATGTTTTGACACAGATTCCCAAATCGGGCATTCAGAACACCTAGCACGTTGCTGCAAGCAAGCACATTCTCATTCAAAGTTGCAAGTTACTATGTAGGAACAAGTTTGTATAGGTATTTCAAAGATGCCCAGAACTGAGCTAAACTTGGTATGTGTCCAACTCCTAGAAATAACTTCATGCCCCATCTCCCTTACTTCCAGCTAGTAAGGATCACATAATTCCTAACAAAGTTTTGACACAGATTGCCAATTCGGGCATTCAGAACATATAGCACATTGCTGTAAGCAAGCAGATTCTCATTCAAAGATGCAAGTTACTATGTAGGAACAAGTTTGTATAGGTATTTCAAAGATGCCCAGAACTGAGCTAAACTTGGTATGTGTCCAACTCCTAGAAATAACTTCATGCCCCATCTCCCTTACTTCCAGCTAGTAAGGATCACATAATTCCTAACAAAGTTTTGACACAGATTGCCAATTCGGGCATTCAGAACATATAGCACGTTGCTGTAAGCAAGCACATTCTCATTCAAAGATGCAAGTTACTATGTAGGAACAAGTTTGTATAGGTATTTCAAAGATGCACAGAACTGAGCTAAACTTGGTATGTGTCCAACTCCTAGAAATAACTTCATGCCCCATCTCCCTTACTTCCAGCTAGTAAGGATCACATAATTCCTAACAAAGTTTTGACACAGATTCCCAATTCGGGCATTCAGAACATATAGCACGTTGCTGTAAGCAAGCACATTTTCATTCAAAGTTGCAAGTTACTATGTAGGAACAAGTTTGTTTAGGTATTTCAAAGATGCCCAGAACTGAGCTAAACTTGGTATGTGTCCAACTCCTAGAAATAACTTCATGCCCCATCTCCCTTACTTCCAGCTAGTAAGGATCACATAATTCCTAACAAAGTTTTGACACAGATTGCCAATTCGGGCATTCAGAACATATAGCACGTTGCTGTAAGCAAGCACATTTTCATTCAAAGTTGCAAGTTACTATGTAGGAACAAGTTTGTATAGGTATTTCAAAGATGCCCAGAACTGAGCTAAACGTTGTATGTCTCCAACTCCAAGAAATAACTTCATGCCCCATCTCCCTTACTTCCAGCTAGTAAGGATCACATAATTCCTAACAAAGTTTTGACACAGATTGCCAATTCGGGCATTCAGAACATATAGCACGTTGCTGTAAGCAAGCACATTTTCATTCAAAGTTGCAAGTTATTATGTAGGAACAAGTTTGTATAGGTACTTCAAAGATGCCCAGAACTGAGCTAAACTTGGTATGTGTCCAACTCCTAGAAATAACTACATGCTCCATCTCCCTTACTTCCAGCTAGTAAGGATCACATAATTCCTAACAAAGTTTTGACACAGATTCCTAATTCGGGCATTCAGAACATATAGCACGTTGCTGTAAGCAAGCAGATTCTCATTCAAAGATGCAAGTTACTATGTAGGAACAAGTTTGTATAGGTATTTCAAAGATGCCCAGAACTGAGCTAAACTTGGTATGTGTCCAACTCCTAGAAATAACTTCATGCTCCATCTCCCTTACTTCCAGCTAGTAAGGATCACATAATTCCTAACATAGTTTTGACACAGATTCCCAAATCGGGCATTCAGAACATATAGCACGTTGTTGTAAGCAAGCACATTCTCATTCAAAGATGCAAGTTACTATGTAGGAAGAAGTTTGTATAGGTATTTCAAAGATGCCCAGAACTGAGCTAAACTTGGTATGTGTCCAACTCCTAGAAATAACTTCATGCTCCATCTCCCTTACTTCCAGCTAGTAAGGATCACATAATTCCTAACAAAGTTTTGACACAGATTCCCCAATCGGGCATTCAGAACATATAGCACGTTGCTGTAAGCATGCGCATTCTCATTCAAAGTTGCAAGTTACTATGTAGGAACAAGTTTGTATAGGTATTTCAAAGATGCCCAGAACTGAGCTAAACTTGGTATCTGTCCAACTCCTAGAAATAACTTCATGCCCCATCTCCCTTACTTCCAGCTAGTAAGGATCACATAATTCCTAACAAAGATTTCACACAGATTCCCAATTCGGGCATTCAGAACATATAGCACGTTGCTGTAAGCAAGCACATTTTCATTCAAAGTTGCAAGTTACTATGTAGGAACAAGTTTGTATAGGTATTTCAAAGATGCCCAGAACTGAGCTAAACTTGGTATGTGGCCAACTCCTAGAAATAACTTCATGCCCCATCTCCCTTACTTCCAGCTAGTAAGGATCACATAATTCCTAACAAAGTTTTGACACAGATTCCCAATTCGTGCATTCAGAACATATAGCACGTTGCTGTAAGCAAGCACATTCTCATTCAAAGTTGCAAGTTAATATGTAGGAACAAGTTTGTATAGGTATTTCAAAGATGCCCAGAACTGAGCTAAACTTGGTATGTGTCCAACTCCTAGAAATAACTTCATGCCCCATCTCCCTTACTTCCAGCTAGTAAGGATCACATAATTCCTAACAAAGATTTCACACAGATTCCCAATTCGGGCATTCAGAACATATAGCACGTTGCTGTAAGCAAGCACATTCTCATTCAAAGATGTAAGTTACTATGTAGGAACAAGTTTGTATAGGTATTTCAAAGATGCCCAGAACTGAGCTAAACTTGGTGTGTCTCCAACTCCTAGAAATAACTTCATGCCCCATCTCCCTTACTTCCAGCTAGTAAGGATCACATAATTCCTAACAAAGTTTTGACACAGATTCCCAATTCGGGCATTCAGAACATATAGCACGTTGCTGTAAGCAAGCACATTTTCATTCAAAGTTGCAAATTACTATGTAGGAACAAGTTTGTATAGGTATTTCAAAGATGCCCAGAACTGAGCTAAACTTGGTATGTGTCCAACTCCTAGAAATAACTTCATGCCCCATCTCCCTTACTTCCAGCTAGTAAGGATCACATAATTCCTAACAAAGATTTCACACAGATTCCCAATTCGGGCATTCAGAACATATAGCACGTTGCTGTAAGCAAGCACATTTTCATTCAAAGTTGCAAGTTACTATGTAGGAACAAGTTTGTATAGGTATTTCAAAGATGCCCAGAACTGAGCTAAACTTGGTATGTGTCCAACTCCTAGAAATACCTTCATGCCCCAACTCCCTTACTTCCATCTAGTAAGGATCACATAATTTCTAACAAAGTTTTAACACAGATTCCCAATTCGGGCATTCAGAACATATAGCACGTTGCTGTAAGCAAGCAGATTCTCATTCAAAGATGCAAGTTACTATGTAGGAACAAGTTTGTATAGGTATTTCAAAGATGCCCAGAACTGAGCTAAACTTGGTATGTGTCCAACTCCTAGAAATAACTTCATGCCCCATCTCCCTTACTTCCAGCTAGTAAGGATCACATAATTCCTAACAAAGTTTTGACACAGATTGCCAATTCGGGCATTCAGAACATATAGCACGTTGCTGTAAGCAAGCACATTCTCATTCAAAGATGCAAGTTACTATGTAGGAACAAGTTTGTATAGGTATTTCAAAGATGCACAGAACTGAGCTAAACTTGGTATGTGTCCAACTCCTAGAAATAACTTCATGCCCCATCTCCCTTACTTCCAGCTAGTAAGGATCACATAATTCCTAACAAAGTTTTGACACAGATTCCCAATTCGGGCATTCAGAACATATAGCACGTTGCTGTAAGCAAGCACATTTTCATTCAAAGTTGCAAGTTACTATGTAGGAACAAGTTTGTTTAGGTATTTCAAAGATGCCCAGAACTGAGCTAAACTTGGTATGTGTCCAACTCCTAGAAATAACTTCATGCCCCATCTCCCTTACTTCCAGCTAGTAAGGATCACATAATTCCTAACAAAGTTTTGACACAGATTCCCAATTCGGGCATTCAGAACATATAGCACGTTGCTGTAAGCAAGCACATTTTCATTCAAAGTTGCAAGTTACTATGTAGGAACAAGTTTGTATAGGTATTTCAAAGATGCCCAGAACTGAGCTAAACTTGGTATGTGTCCAACTCCTAGAAATAACTTCATGCCCCATCTCCCTTACTTCCAGCTAGTAAGGATCACATAATTCCTAACAAAGATTTCACACAGATTCCCAATTCGGGCATTCAGAACATATAGCACGTTGCTGTAAGCAAGCACATTTTCATTCAAAGTTGCAAGTTACTATGTAGGAACAAGTTTGTATAGGTATTTCAAAGATGCCCAGAACTCAGCTAAACTTGGTATGTGTCCAACTCCTAGAAATACCTTCATGCCCCAACTCCCTTACTTCCATCTAGTAAGGATCACATAATTTCTAACAAATTTTAACACAGATTCCCAATTCGGGCATTCAGAACATATAGCACGTTGCTGTAAGCAAGCAGATTCTCATTCAAAGATGCAAGTTACTATGTAGGAACAAGTTTGTATAGGTATTTCAAAGATGCCCAGAACTGAGCTAAACTTGGTATGTGTCCAACTCCTAGAAATACCTTCATGCCCCATCTCCCTTACTTCCAGCTAGAAAGGATCACATAATTCCTAAAAAAGTTTTGACACAGATTCCCAATTCGGGCATTCAGAACATATAGCACGTTGCTGTAAGCAAGCACATTCTCATTCAAAGCTGCAAGTTACTATGTAGGAACAAGTTTGTATAGGTATTTCAAAGATGCCCAGATCTGAGCTAAACTTGGTATGTGTCCAACTCCTAGAAATAACTTCATGCTCCATCTCCCTTACTTCCACCTAGTAAGGATCACATAATTCCTAACAATGTTTTGACACAGATTCCCAAATCGGGCATTCAGAACACCTAGCACGTTGCTGCAAGCAAGCACATTCTCATTCAAAGTTGCAAGTTACTATGTAGGAACAAGTTTGTATAGGTATTTCAAAGATGCCCAGAACTGAGCTAAACTTGGTATGTGTCCAACTCCTAGAAATAACTTCATGCCCCATCTCCCTTACTTCCAGCTAGTAAGGATCACATAATTCCTAACAAAGTTTTGACACAGATTGCCAATTCGGGCATTCAGAACATATAGCACATTGCTGTAAGCAAGCAGATTCTCATTCAAAGATGCAAGTTACTATGTAGGAACAAGTTTGTATAGGTATTTCAAAGATGCCCAGAACTGAGCTAAACTTGGTATGTGTCCAACTCCTAGAAATAACTTCATGCCCCATCTCCCTTACTTCCAGCTAGTAAGGATCACATAATTCCTAACAAAGTTTTGACACAGATTGCCAATTCGGGCATTCAGAACATATAGCACGTTGCTGTAAGCAAGCACATTCTCATTCAAAGATGCAAGTTACTATGTAGGAACAAGTTTGTATAGGTATTTCAAAGATGCACAGAACTGAGCTAAACTTGGTATGTGTCCAACTCCTAGAAATAACTTCATGCCCCATCTCCCTTACTTCCAGCTAGTAAGGATCACATAATTCCTAACAAAGTTTTGACACAGATTCCCAATTCGGGCATTCAGAACATATAGCACGTTGCTGTAAGCAAGCACATTTTCATTCAAAGTTGCAAGTTACTATGTAGGAACAAGTTTGTTTAGGTATTTCAAAGATGCCCAGAACTGAGCTAAACTTGGTATGTGTCCAACTCCTAGAAATAACTTCATGCCCCATCTCCCTTACTTCCAGCTAGTAAGGATCACATAATTCCTAACAAAGTTTTGACACAGATTGCCAATTCGGGCATTCAGAACATATAGCACGTTGCTGTAAGCAAGCACATTTTCATTCAAAGTTGCAAGTTACTATGTAGGAACAAGTTTGTATAGGTATTTCAAAGATGCCCAGAACTGAGCTAAACGTTGTATGTCTCCAACTCCAAGAAATAACTTCATGCCCCATCTCCCTTACTTCCAGCTAGTAAGGATCACATAATTCCTAACAAAGTTTTGACACAGATTGCCAATTCGGGCATTCAGAACATATAGCACGTTGCTGTAAGCAAGCACATTTTCATTCAAAGTTGCAAGTTACTATGTAGGAACAAGTTTGTATAGGTATTTCAAAGATGCCCAGAACTGAGCTAAACTTGGTATGTGTCCAACTCCTAGAAATACCTTCATGCCCCAACTCCCTTACTTCCATCTAGTAAGGATCACATAATTTCTAACAAAGTTTTAACACAGATTCCCAATTCGGGCATTCAGAACATATAGCACGTTGCTGTAAGCAAGCAGATTCTCATTCAAAGATGCAAGTTACTATGTAGGAACAAGTTTGTATAGGTATTTCAAAGATGCCCAGAACTGAGCTAAACTTGGTATGTGTCCAACTCCTAGAAATACCTTCATGCCCCATCTCCCTTACTTCCAGCTAGAAAGGATCACATAATTCCTAAAAAAGTTTTGACACAGATTCCCAATTCGGGCATTCAGAACATATAGCACGTTGCTGTAAGCAAGCACATTCTCATTCAAAGATGCAAGTTACTATGTAGGAACAAGTTTGTATAGGTATTTCAAAGATGCCCAGATCTGAGCTAAACTTGGTATGTGTCCAACTCCTAGAAATAACTTCATGCTCCATCTCCCTTACTTCCACCTAGTAAGGATCACATAATTCCTAACAATGTTTTGACACAGATTCCCAAATCGGGCATTCAGAACACCTAGCACGTTGCTGCAAGCAAGCACATTCTCATTCAAAGTTGCAAGTTACTATGTAGGAACAAGTTTGTATAGGTATTTCAAAGATGCCCAGAACTGAGCTAAACTTGGTATGTGTCCAACTCCTAGAAATAACTTCATGCCCCATCTCCCTTACTTCCAGCTAGTAAGGATCACATAATTCCTAACAAAGTTTTGACACAGATTGCCAATTCGGGCATTCAGAACATATAGCACATTGCTGTAAGCAAGCAGATTCTCATTCAAAGATGCAAGTTACTATGTAGGAACAAGTTTGTATAGGTATTTCAAAGATGCCCAGAACTGAGCTAAACTTGGTATGTGTCCAACTCCTAGAAATAACTTCATGCCCCATCTCCCTTACTTCCAGCTAGTAAGGATCACATAATTCCTAACAAAGTTTTGACACAGATTGCCAATTCGGGCATTCAGAACATATAGCACGTTGCTGTAAGCAAGCACATTCTCATTCAAAGATGCAAGTTACTATGTAGGAACAAGTTTGTATAGGTATTTCAAAGATGCACAGAACTGAGCTAAACTTGGTATGTGTCCAACTCCTAGAAATAACTTCATGCCCCATCTCCCTTACTTCCAGCTAGTAAGGATCACATAATTCCTAACAAAGTTTTGACACAGATTCCCAATTCGGGCATTCAGAACATATAGCACGTTGCTGTAAGCAAGCACATTTTCATTCAAAGTTGCAAGTTACTATGTAGGAACAAGTTTGTTTAGGTATTTCAAAGATGCCCAGAACTGAGCTAAACTTGGTATGTGTCCAACTCCTAGAAATAACTTCATGCCCCATCTCCCTTACTTCCAGCTAGTAAGGATCACATAATTCCTAACAAAGTTTTGACACAGATTGCCAATTCGGGCATTCAGAACATATAGCACGTTGCTGTAAGCAAGCACATTTTCATTCAAAGTTGCAAGTTACTATGTAGGAACAAGTTTGTATAGGTATTTCAAAGATGCCCAGAACTGAGCTAAACGTTGTATGTCTCCAACTCCAAGAAATAACTTCATGCCCCATCTCCCTTACTTCCAGCTAGTAAGGATCACATAATTCCTAACAAAGTTTTGACACAGATTGCCAATTCGGGCATTCAGAACATATAGCACGTTGCTGTAAGCAAGCACATTTTCATTCAAAGTTGCAAGTTATTATGTAGGAACAAGTTTGTATAGGTACTTCAAAGATGCCCAGAACTGAGCTAAATTGGTATGTGTCCAACTCCTAGAAATAACTACATGCTCCATCTCCCTTACTTCCAGCTAGTAAGGATCACATAATTCCTAACAAAGTTTTGACACAGATTCCTAATTCGGGCATTCAGAACATATAGCACGTTGCTGTAAGCAAGCAGATTCTCATTCAAAGATGCAAGTTACTATGTAGGAACAAGTTTGTATAGGTATTTCAAAGATGCCCAGAACTGAGCTAAACTTGGTATGTGTCCAACTCCTAGAAATAACTTCATGCTCCATCTCCCTTACTTCCAGCTAGTAAGGATCACATAATTCCTAACAAAGTTTTGACACAGATTCCCAAATCGGGCATTCAGAACATATAGCACGTTGTTGTAAGCAAGCACATTCTCATTCAAAGATGCAAGTTACTATGTAGGAAGAAGTTTGTATAGGTATTTCAAAGATGCCCAGAACTGAGCTAAACTTGGTATGTGTCCAACTCCTAGAAATAACTTCATGCTCCATCTCCCTTACTTCCAGCTAGTAAGGATCACATAATTCCTAACAAAGTTTTGACACAGATTCCCCAATCGGGCATTCAGAACATATAGCACGTTGCTGCAAGCAAGCACATTCTCATTCAAAGTTGCAAGTTACTATGTAGGAACAAGTTTGTATAGGTATTTCAAAGATGCCCAGAACTGAGCTAAACTTGGTATGTCTCCAACTCCAAGAAATAACTTCATGCCCCATCTCCCTTACTTCCAGCTAGAAAGGATCACATAATTCCTAACAAAGTTTTGACACAGATTGCCAATTCGGGCATTCAGAACATATAGCACGTTGCTGTAAGCATGCGCATTCTCATTCAAAGTTGCAAGTTACTATGTAGGAACAAGTTTGTATAGGTATTTCAAAGATGCCCAGAACTGAGCTAAACTTGGTATCTGTCCAACTCCTAGAAATAACTTCATGCCCCATCTCCCTTACTTCCAGCTAGTAAGGATCACATAATTCCTAACAATGATTTCACACAGATTCCCAATTCGGGCATTCAGAACATATAGCACGTTGCTGTAAGCAAGCACATTTTCATTCAAAGTTGCAAGTTACTATGTAGGAACAAGTTTGTATAGGTATTTCAAAGATGCCCAGAACTGAGCTAAACTTGGTATGTGGCCAACTCCTAGAAATAACTTCATGCCCCATCTCCCTTACTTCCAGCTAGTAAGGATCACATAATTCCTAACAAAGTTTTGACACAGATTCCCAATTCGTGCATTCAGAACATATAGCACGTTGCTGTAAGCAAGCACATTCTCATTCAAAGTTGCAAGTTAATATGTAGGAACAAGTTTGTATAGGTATTTCAAAGATGCCCAGAACTGAGCTAAACTTGGTATGTGTCCAACTCCTAGAAATAACTTCATGCCCCATCTCCCTTACTTCCAGCTAGTAAGGATCACATAATTCCTAACAAAGATTTCACACAGATTCCCAATTCGGGCATTCAGAACATATAGCACGTTGCTGTAAGCAAGCACATTCTCATTCAAAGATGTAAGTTACTATGTAGGAACAAGTTTGTATAGGTATTTCAAAGATGCCCAGAACTGAGCTAAACTTGGTGTGTCTCCAACTCCTAGAAATAACTTCATGCCCCATCTCCCTTACTTCCAGCTAGTAAGGATCACATAATTCCTAACAAAGTTTTGACACAGATTCCCAATTCGGGCATTCAGAACATATAGCACGTTGCTGTAAGCAAGCACATTTTCATTCAAAGTTGCAAATTACTATGTAGGAACAAGTTTGTATAGGTATTTCAAAGATGCCCAGAACTGAGCTAAACTTGGTATGTGTCCAACTCCTAGAAATAACTTCATGCCCCATCTCCCTTACTTCCAGCTAGTAAGGATCACATAATTCCTAACAAAGATTTCACACAGATTCCCAATTCGGGCATTCAGAACATATAGCACGTTGCTGTAAGCAAGCACATTTTCATTCAAAGTTGCAAGTTACTATGTAGGAACAAGTTTGTATAGGTATTTCAAAGATGCCCAGAACTGAGCTAAACTTGGTATGTGTCCAACTCCTAGAAATACCTTCATGCCCCAACTCCCTTACTTCCATCTAGTAAGGATCACATAATTTCTAACAAAGTTTTAACACAGATTCCCAATTCGGGCATTCAGAACATATAGCACGTTGCTGTAAGCAAGCAGATTCTCATTCAAAGATGCAAGTTACTATGTAGGAACAAGTTTGTATAGGTATTTCAAAGATGCCCAGAACTGAGCTAAACTTGGTATGTGTCCAACTCCTAGAAATAACTTCATGCCCCATCTCCCTTACTTCCAGCTAGTAAGGATCACATAATTCCTAACAAAGTTTTGACACAGATTGCCAATTCGGGCATTCAGAACATATAGCACGTTGCTGTAAGCAAGCACATTCTCATTCAAAGATGCAAGTTACTATGTAGGAACAAGTTTGTATAGGTATTTCAAAGATGCACAGAACTGAGCTAAACTTGGTATGTGTCCAACTCCTAGAAATAACTTCATGCCCCATCTCCCTTACTTCCAGCTAGTAAGGATCACATAATTCCTAACAAAGTTTTGACACAGATTCCCAATTCGGGCATTCAGAACATATAGCACGTTGCTGTAAGCAAGCACATTTTCATTCAAAGTTGCAAGTTACTATGTAGGAACAAGTTTGTTTAGGTATTTCAAAGATGCCCAGAACTGAGCTAAACTTGGTATGTGTCCAACTCCTAGAAATAACTTCATGCCCCATCTCCCTTACTTCCAGCTAGTAAGGATCACATAATTCCTAACAAAGTTTTGACACAGATTGCCAATTCGGGCATTCAGAACATATAGCACGTTGCTGTAAGCAAGCACATTTTCATTCAAAGTTGCAAGTTACTATGTAGGAACAAGTTTGTATAGGTATTTCAAAGATGCCCAGAACTGAGCTAAACTTGGTATGTGTCCAACTCCTAGAAATAACTTCATGCCCCATCTACCTTACTTCCAGCTAGTAAGGATCACATAATTCCTAACAAAGTTTTGACACAGATTCCCAATTCGGGCATTCAGAACATATAGCACGTTGCTGCAAGCAAGCAGATTCTCATTCAAAGATGCAAGTTACTATGTAGGAACAAGTTTGTATAGGTATTTCAAAGATGCCCAGAACTGAGCTAAACTTGGTATGTGTCCAACTCCTAGAAATAACTTCATGCCCCATCTCCCTTACTTCCAGCTAGTAAGGATCACATAATTCCTAACAAAGTTTTGACACAGATTGCCAATTCGGGCATTCAGAACATATAGCACGTTGCTGTAAGCAAGCACATTTTCATTCAAAGTTGCAAGTTACTATGTAGGAACAAGTTTGTATAGGTATTTCAAAGATGCCCAGAACTGAGCTAAACTTGGTATGTGTCCAACTCCTAGAAATAACTTCATGCCCCATCTCCCTTACTTCCAGCTAGTAAGGATCACATAATTCCTAACAAAGTTTTGACACAGATTCCCAATTCGGGCATTCAGAACATATAGCACGTTGCTGTAAGCAAGCAGATTCTCATTCAAAGATGCAAGTTACTATGTAGGAACAAGTTTGTATAGGTATTTCAAAGATGCCCAGAACTGAGCTAAACTTGGTATGTGTCCAACTCCTAGAAATAACTTCATGCCCCATCTCCCTTACTTCCAGCTAGTAAGGATCACATAATTCCTAACAAAGTTTTGACACAGATTGCCAATTCGGGAATTCAGAACATATAGCACGTTGTTGTAAGCAAGCACATTCTCATTCAAAGATGCAAGTTACTATGTAGGAACAAGTTTGTATAGGTATTTCAAAGATGCCAAGAACTGAGCTAAACTTGGTATGTGTCCAACTCCTAGAAATAACTTCATGCTCCATCTCCCTTACTTCCAGCTAGTAAGGATCACATAATTCCTAACAAAGTTTTGACACAGATTCCCAAATCGGGCATTCAGAACATATAGCACGTTGCTGCAAGCAAGCACATTCTCATTCAAAGTTGCAAGTTACTATGTAGGAACAAGTTTGTATAGGTATTTCAAAGATGCCCAGAACTGAGCTAAACTTGGTATGTCTCCAACTCCTAGAAATAACTTCATGCCCCATCTCCCTTACTTCCAGCTAGTAAGGATCACATAATTCCTAACAAAGATTTCACACAGATTCCCAATTCGGGCATTCAGAACATATAGCACGTTGCTGTAAGCAAGCACATTCTCATTCAAAGATGTAAGTTACTATGTAGGAACAAGTTTGTATAGGTATTTCAAAGATGCCCAGAACTGAGCTAAACTTGGTGTGTCTCCAACTCCTAGAAATAACTTCATGCCCCATCTCCCTTACTTCCAGCTAGTAAGGATCACATAATTCCTAACAAAGTTTTGACACAGATTCCCAATTCGGGCATTCAGAACATATAGCACGTTGCTGTAAGCAAGCACATTTTCATTCAAAGTTGCAAGTTACTATGTAGGAACAAGTTTGTATAGGTATTTCAAAGATGCCCAGAACTGAGCTAAACTTGGTATGTGTCCAACTCCTAGAAATAACTTCATGCCCCATCTCCCTTACTTCCAGCTAGTAAGGATCACATAATTCCTAACAAAGATTTCACACAGATTCCCAATTCGGGCATTCAGAACATATAGCACGTTGCTGTAAGCAAGCACATTTTCATTCAAAGTTGCAAGTTACTATGTAGGAACAAGTTTGTATAGGTATTTCAAAGATGCCCAGAACTGAGCTAAACTTGGTATGTGTCCAACTCCTAGAAATACCTTCATGCCCCAACTCCCTTACTTCCATCTAGTAAGGATCACATAATTTCTAACAAAGTTTTAACACAGATTCCCAATTCGGGCATTCAGAACATATAGCACGTTGCTGTAAGCAAGCAGATTCTCATTCAAAGATGCAAGTTACTATGTAGGAACAAGTTTGTATAGGTATTTCAAAGATGCCCAGAACTGAGCTAAACTTGGTATGTGTCCAACTCCTAGAAATACCTTCATGCCCCATCTCCCTTACTTCCAGCTAGAAAGGATCACATAATTCCTAAAAAAGTTTTGACACAGATTCCCAATTCGGGCATTCAGAACATATAGCACGTTGCTGTAAGCAAGCACATTCTCATTCAAAGATGCAAGTTACTATGTAGGAACAAGTTTGTATAGGTATTTCAAAGATGCCCAGATCTGAGCTAAACTTGGTATGTGTCCAACTCCTAGAAATAACTTCATGCTCCATCTCCCTTACTTCCACCTAGTAAGGATCACATAATTCCTAACAAAGTTTTGACACAGATTCCCAAATCGGGCATTCAGAACACCTAGCACGTTGCTGCAAGCAAGCACATTCTCATTCAAAGTTGCAAGTTACTATGTAGGAACAAGTTTGTATAGGTATTTCAAAGATGCCCAGAACTGAGCTAAACTTGGTATGTGTCCAACTCCTAGAAATAACTTCATGCCCCATCTCCCTTACTTCCAGCTAGTAAGGATCACATAATTCCTAACAAAGTTTTGACACAGATTGCCAATTCGGGCATTCAGAACATATAGCACATTGCTGTAAGCAAGCAGATTCTCATTCAAAGATGCAAGTTACTATGTAGGAACAAGTTTGTATAGGTATTTCAAAGATGCCCAGAACTGAGCTAAACTTGATATGTGTCCAACTCCTAGAAATAACTTCATGCCCCATCTCCCTTACTTCCAGCTAGTAAGGATCACATAATTCCTAACAAAGTTTTGACACAGATTGCCAATTCGGGCATTCAGAACATATAGCACGTTGCTGTAAGCAAGCACATTCTCATTCAAAGATGCAAGTTACTATGTAGGAACAAGTTTGTATAGGTATTTCAAAGATGCACAGAACTGAGCTAAACTTGGTATGTGTCCAACTCCTAGAAATAACTTCATGCCCCATCTCCCTTACTTCCAGCTAGTAAGGATCACATAATTCCTAACAAAGTTTTGACACAGATTCCCAATTCGGGCATTCAGAACATATAGCACGTTGCTGTAAGCAAGCACATTTTCATTCAAAGTTGCAAGTTACTATGTAGGAACAAGTTTGTTTAGGTATTTCAAAGATGCCCAGAACTGAGCTAAACTTGGTATGTGTCCAACTCCTAGAAATAACTTCATGCCCCATCTCCCTTACTTCCAGCTAGTAAGGATCACATAATTCCTAACAAAGTTTTGACACAGATTGCCAATTCGGGCATTCAGAACATATAGCACGTTGCTGTAAGCAAGCACATTTTCATTCAAAGTTGCAAGTTACTATGTAGGAACAAGTTTGTATAGGTATTTCAAAGATGCCCAGAACTGAGCTAAACGTTGTATGTCTCCAACTCCAAGAAATAACTTCATGCCCCATCTCCCTTACTTCCAGCTAGTAAGGATCACATAATTCCTAACAAAGTTTTGACACAGATTGCCAATTCGGGCATTCAGAACATATAGCACGTTGCTGTAAGCAAGCACATTTTCATTCAAAGTTGCAAGTTATTATGTAGGAACAAGTTTGTATAGGTACTTCAAAGATGCCCAGAACTGAGCTAAACTTGGTATGTGTCCAACTCCTAGAAATAACTACATGCTCCATCTCCCTTACTTCCAGCTAGTAAGGATCACATAATTCCTAACAAAGTTTTGACACAGATTCCTAATTCGGGCATTCAGAACATATAGCACGTTGCTGTAAGCAAGCAGATTCTCATTCAAAGATGCAAGTTACTATGTAGGAACAAGTTTGTATAGGTATTTCAAAGATGCCCAGAACTGAGCTAAACTTGGTATGTGTCCAACTCCTAGAAATAACTTCATGCTCCATCTCCCTTACTTCCAGCTAGTAAGGATCACATAATTCCTAACAAAGTTTTGACACAGATTCCCAAATCGGGCATTCAGAACATATAGCACGTTGTTGTAAGCAAGCACATTCTCATTCAAAGATGCAAGTTACTATGTAGGAAGAAGTTTGTATAGGTATTTCAAAGATGCCCAGAACTGAGCTAAACTTGGTATGTGTCCAACTCCTAGAAATAACTTCATGCTCCATCTCCCTTACTTCCAGCTAGTAAGGATCACATAATTCCTAACAAAGTTTTGACACAGATTCCCAAATCGGGCATTCAGAACATATAGCACGTTGCTGCAAGCAAGCACATTCTCATTCAAAGTTGCAAGTTACTATGTAGGAACAAGTTTGTATAGGTATTTCAAAGATGCCCAGAACTGAGCTAAACTTGGTATGTCTCCAACTCCAAGAAATAACTTCATGCCCCATCTCCCTTACTTCCAGCTAGAAAGGATCACATAATTCCTAACAAAGTTTTGACACAGATTGCCAATTCGGGCATTCAGAACATATAGCACGTTGCTGTAAGCATGCGCATTCTCATTCAAAGTTGCAAGTTACTATGTAGGAACAAGTTTGTATAGGTATTTCAAAGATGCCCAGAACTGAGCTAAACTTGGTATCTGTCCAACTCCTAGAAATAACTTCATGCCCCATCTCCCTTACTTCCAGCTAGTAAGGATCACATAATTCCTAACAAAGTTTTGACACAGATTGCCAATTCGGGCATTCAGAACATATAGCACGTTGCTGTAAGCAAGCACATTCTCATTCAAAGATGCAAGTTACTATGTAGGAACAAGTTTGTATAGGTATTTCAAAGATGCCCACAACTGAGCAAAACCTGGTATGTGTCCAACTCCTAGAAATAACTTCATGCCCCATCTCCCTTACTTCCAGCTAGTAAGGATCACATAATTCCTAACAAAGTTTTGACACAGATTCCCAAATCGGGCATTCAGAAGATATAGCACGTTGCTGCAAGCAAGCACATTCTCATTCAAAGTTGCAAGTTACTATGTAGGAACAAGTTTGTATAGGTATTTCAAAGATCCCCAGAACTGAGCTAAACTTGGTATGTGTCCAACTCCTAGAAATAACTTCATGCCCCATCTCCCTTACTTCCAGCTAGTAAGGATCACATAATTCCTAACAAAGTTTTGACACAGATTCCCAATTCGGGCATTCAGAACATATAGCACGTTGCTGTAAGCAAGCACATTTTCATTCAAAGTTGCAAGTTACTATGTAGGAACAAGTTTGTATAGGTATTTCAAAGATGCCCAGAACTGAGCTAAACTTGGTATGTGTCCAACTCCTAGAAATAACTTCATGCCCCATCTCCCTTACTTCCAGCTAGTAAGGATCACATAATTTCTAACAAAGATTTGACACAGATTCCCAATTCGGGCATTCAGAACATATAGCACGTTGCTGTAAGCAAGCACATTCTCATTCAAAGTTGCAAGTTACTATGTAGGAACAAGTTTGTATAGGTATTTCAAAGATGCCCAGAACTGAGCTAAACTTGGTATGTGTCCAACTCCTAGAAATAACTTCATGCCCCTTCTCCCTTACTTCCAGCTAGTAAGGATCACATAATTCCTAACAAAGTTTTGACACAGATTCCCAATTCGGGCATTCAGAACATATAGCACGTTGCTGTAAGCAAGCAGATTCTCATTCAAAGATGCAAGTTACTATGTAGGAACAAGTTTGTATAGGTATTTCAAAGATGCCCAGAACTGAGCTAAACTTGGTATGTGTCCAACTCCTAGAAATAACTTCATGCCCCATCTCCCTTACTTCCAGCTAGTAAGGATCACATAATTCCTAACAAAGTTTTGACACAGATTGCCAATTCGGGCATTCAGAACATATAGCACGTTGTTGTAAGCAAGCACATTCTCATTCAAAGATGCAAGTTACTATGTAGGAACAAGTTTGTATAGGTATTTCAAAGATGCCAAGAACTGAGCTAAACTTGGTATGTGTCCAACTCCTAGAAATAACTTCATGCTCCATCTCCCTTACTTCCAGCTAGTAAGGATCACATAATTCCTAACAAAGTTTTGACACAGATTCCCAAATCGGGCATTCAGAACATATAGCACGTTGCTGCAAGCAAGCACATTCTCATTCAAAGTTGCAAGTTACTATGTAGGAACAAGTTTGTATAGGTATTTCAAAGATGCCCAGAACTGAGCTAAACTTGGTATGTCTCCAACTCCAAGAAATAACTTCATGCCCCATCTCCCTTACTTCCAGCTAGTAAGGATCACATAATTCCAAACAAAGTTTTGACACAGATTGCCAATTCGGGCATTCAGAACATATAGCACGTTGCTGTAAGCAAGCGCATTCTCATTCAAAGTTGCAAGTTACTATGTAGGAACAAGTTTGTATAGGTATTTCAAAGATGCCCAGAACTGAGCTAAACTTGGTATGTGTCCAACTCCTAGAAATAACTTCATGCCCCATCTCCCTTACTTCGAGCTAGTAAGGATCACATAATTCCTAACAAAGTTTTGACACAGATTGCCAATTCGGGCATTCAGAACATATAGCACGTTGCTGTAAGCAATTACATTCTCATTCAAAGATGCAAGTTACTATGTAGGAACAAGTTTGTATAGGTATTTCAAAGATGCCCACAACTGAGCAAAACTTGGTATGTGTCCAACTCCTAGAAATAACTTCATGCCCCATCTCCCTTACTTCCAGCTAGTAAGGATCACATAATTCCTAACAAAGTTTTGACACAGATTCCCAAATCGGGCATTCAGAAGATATAGCACGTTGCTGCAAGCAAGCACATTCTCATTCAAAGTTGCAAGTTACTATGTAGGAACAAGTTTGTATAGGTATTTCAAAGATCCCCAGAACTGAGCTAAACTTGGTATGTCTCCAACTCCAAGAAATAACTTCATGCCCCATCTCCCTTACTTCCAGCTAGTAAGGATCACATAATTCCTAACAAAGTTTTGACACAGATTCCCAATTCGGGCATTAAGAACATATAGCACGTTGCTGTAAGCAAGCACATTCTCATTCAAAGTTGCAAGTTACTATGTAGGAACAAGTTTGTATAGGTATTTCAAAGATGCCCAGAACTGAGCTAAACTTGGTATGTCTCCAACTCCTAGAAATAACTTCATGCCCCAACTCCCTTACTTCCAGCTAGTAAGGATCACATAATTCCTAACAAAGTTTTGACACAGATTCCCAATTCGGGCATTCAGAACATATAGCACGTTGCTGTAAGCAAGCAGATTCTCATTCAAAGATGCAAGTTACTATGTAGGAACAAGTTTGTATAGGTATTTCAAAGATGCCCAGAACTGAGCTAAACTTGGTATGTGTCCAACTCCTAGAAATAACTTCATGCCCCATCTCCCTTACTTCCAGCTAGTAAGGATCACATAATTCCTAACAAAGTTTTGACACAGATTGCCAATTCGGGCATTCAGAACATATAGCACGTTGTTGTAAGCAAGCACATTCTCATTCAAAGATGCAAGTTACTATGTAGGAACAAGTTTGTATAGGTATTTCAAAGATGCCAAGAACTGAGCTAAACTTGGTATGTGTCCAACTCCTAGAAATAACTTCATGCTCCATCTCCCTTACTTCCAGCTAGTAAGGATCACATAATTCCTAACAAAGTTTTGACACAGATTCCCAAATCGGGCATTCAGAACAAATAGCACGTTGCTGCAAGCAAGCACATTCTCATTCAAAGTTGCAAGTTACTATGTAGGAACAAGTTTGTATAGGTATTTCAAAGATGCCCAGAACTGAGCTAAACTTGGTATGTCTCCAACTCCAAGAAATAACTTCATGCCCCATCTCCCTTACTTCCAGCTAGTAAGGATCACATAATTCCAAACAAAGTTTTGACACAGATTGCCAATTCGGGCATTCAGAACATATAGCACGTTGCTGTAAGCAAGCGCATTCTCATTCAAAGTTGCAAGTTACTATGTAGGAACAAGTTTGTATAGGTATTTCAAAGATGCCCAGAACTGAGCTAAACTTGGTATCTGTCCAACTCCTAGAAATAACTTCATGCCCCATCTCCCTTACTTCGAGCTAGTAAGGATCACATAATTCCTAACAAAGTTTTGACACAGATTGCCAATTCGGGCATTCAGAACATATAGCACGTTGCTGTAAGCAAGCACATTCTCATTCAAAGATGCAAGTTACTATGTAGGAACAAGTTTGTATAGGTATTTCAAAGATGCCCACAACTGAGCAAAACTTGGTATGTGTCCAACTCCTAGAAATAACTTCATGCCCCATCTCCCTTACTTCCAGCTAGTAAGGATCACATAATTCCTAACAAAGTTTTGACACAGATTCCCAAATCGGGCATTCAGAAGATATAGCACGTTGCTGCAAGCAAGCACATTCTCATTCAAAGTTGCAAGTTACTATGTAGGAACAAGTTTGTATAGGTATTTCAAAGATCCCCAGAACTGAGCTAAACTTGGTATGTCTCCAACTCCAAGAAATAACTTCATGCCCCATCTCCCTTACTTCCAGCTAGTAAGGATCACATAATTCCTAACAAAGTTTTGACACAGATTCCCAATTCGGGCATTAAGAACATATAGCACGTTGCTGTAAGCAAGCACATTCTCATTCAAAGTTGCAAGTTACTATGTAGGAACAAGTTTGTATAGGTATTTCAAAGATGCCCAGAACTGAGCTAAACTTGGTATGTCTCCAACTCCTAGAAATAACTTCATGCCCCAACTCCCTTACTTCCAGCTAGTAAGGATCACATAATTCCTAACAAAGTTTTGACAGAGATTGCCAATTCGGGCATTCAGAATATATAGCACGTTGCTTTAAGCAAGCACATTCTCATTCAAAGTTGCAAGTTACTATGTAGGAACAAGTTTGTATAGGTATTTCAAAGATGCCCAGAACTGAGCTAAACTTGGTATGTGTCCAACTCCTAGAAATAACTTCATGCCCCATCTCCCTTACTTCCAGCTAGTAAGTATCACATAATTCCTAACAAAGTTTTGACACAGATTCCCAATTC
This sequence comes from Diceros bicornis minor, assembly GCF_020826845.1. Lineage (NCBI taxonomy): Eukaryota > Metazoa > Chordata > Mammalia > Perissodactyla > Rhinocerotidae > Diceros > Diceros bicornis. The sequence goes on from NW_026690925.1 coordinate 184,817, forward strand.
GGGCAATCAGAACATATAGCACGTTGCTTTAAGCAAGCACATTCTCATTCAAAGTTGCAAGTTACTATGTAGGAACAAGTTAGTATAGGTATTTCAAAGATGCCCAGAACTGAGCTAAACTTGGTATGTGGCCAACTCCTAAAAATAACTTCATGCCCCATCTCCCTTACTTCCAGCTAGTAAGGATCACATAATTCCTAACAAAGGTTTGACACAGATTCCCAATTCGGGCATTCAGAACATATAGCACGTTGCTGTAAGCAAGCAGATTCTCATTCAAAGATGCAAGTTACTATGTAGGAACAAGTTTGTATAGGTATTTCAAAGATGCCCAGAACTGAGCTAAACTTGGTATGTGTCCAACTCCTAGAAATAACTTCATGCTCCATCTCCCTTACTTCCAGCTAGTAAGGATCACATAATTCCTAACAAAGATTTCACACATATTCCCAATTCGGGCATTCAGAACATATAGCACGTTGCTGTAAGCAAGCACATTCTCCTTCAAAGATGCAAGTTACTATGTAGGAACAAGTTTGTATAGGTATTTCAAAGATGCCCAGAACTGAGCTAAACTTGGTATGTGTCCAACTCCTAGAAATAACTTCATGCCCCATCTCCCTTACTTCCAGCTAGTAAGGATCACATAATTCCTAACAAAGTTTTGACACAGATTGCCAATTCGGGCATTCAGAACATATAGCACGTTGCTGTAAGCAAGCAGATTCTCATTCAAAGATGCAAGTTACTATGTAGGAACAAGTTTGTATAGGTATTTCAAAGATGCCCAGAACTGAGCTAAACTTGGTATGTGTCCAACTCCTAGAAATAACTTCATGCCCCATCTCCCTTACTTCCCGCTAGTAAGGATCACATAATTCCTAACAAAGTTCTGACACAGATTCCCAATTCTGGCATTCAGAACATATAGCACGTTGCTGTAAGCAAGCACATTCTCATTCAAAGTTGCAAGTTACTATGTAGGAACAAGTTTGTATAGGTATTTCAAAGATGCCCAGAACTGAGCTAAACTTGGTATGTGTCCAACTCCTAGAAATAACTTCATGCCCCATCTCCCTTACTTCCAGCTAGTAAGGATCACATAATTCCTAACAAAGTTTTGACAGAGATTGCCAATTCGGGCATTCAGAACATATAGCACGTTGCTTTAAGCAAGCACATTCTCATTCAAAGTTGCAAGTTACTATGTAGGAACAAGTTTGTATAGGTATTTCAAAGATGCCCAGAACTGAGCTAAACTTGGTATGTGTCCAACTCCTAGAAATAACTTCATGCCCCATCTCCCTTACTTCCAGCTAGTAAGTATCACATAATTCCTAACAAAGTTTTGACACAGATTCCCAATTCGGGCATTCAGAACATATAGCACGTTGCTGTAAGCAAGCACATTCTCATTCAAAGTTGCAAGTTACTATGTAGGAACAAGTTTGTATAGGTATTTCAAAGATGCCCAGAACTGAGCTAAACTTGGTGTGTGGCCAACTCCTAGAAATAACTTCATGCCCCATCTCCCTTACTTCCAGCTAGTAAGGATCACATAATTCCTAACAAAGATTTGACACAGATTCCCAATTCGGGCATTCAGAACATATAGCACGTTGCTGTAAGCAAGCAGATTCTCATTCAAAGTTGCAAGTTACTATGTAGGAACAAGTTTGTATAGGTATTTCAAAGATGCCCAGAACTGAGCTAAACTTGGTATGTGTCCAACTCCTAGAAATAACTTCATGCCCCATCTCCCTTACTTCCAGCTAGTAAGGATCACATAATTCCTAACAAAGATTTCACACATATTCCCAATTCGGGCATTCAGAACATATAGCACGTTGCTGTAAGCAAGCACATTCTCCTTCAAAGATGCAAGTTACTATGTAGGAACAAGTTTGTATAGGTATTTCAAAGATGCCCAGAACTGAGCTAAACTTGGTATGTCTCCAACTCCTAGAAATAACTTCATGCCCCATCTCCCTTACTTCCAGCTAGTAAGGATCACATAATTCCTAACAAAGTTTTGACACAGATTCCCAATTCGGGCATTCAGAACATATAGCACGTTGCTGTAAGCAAGCACATTCTCATTCAAAGTTGCAAGTTACTATGTAGGAACAAGTTTGTCTAGGTATTTCAAAGATGCCCAGAACTGAGCTAAACTTGGTATGTGTCCAACTCCTAGAAATAACTTCATGCCCCATCTCCCTTACTTCCAGCTAGTAAGGATCACATAATTCCTAACAAAGTTCTGACACAGATTCCCAATTCGGGCATTCAGAACATATAGCACGTTGCTGTAAGCAAGCACATTCTCATTCAAAGTTGCAAGTTACTATGTAGGAACAAGTTTGTATAGGTATTTCAAAGATGCCCAGAACTGAGCTAAACTTGGTATGTGTCCAACTCCTAGAAATAACTTCATGCCCCATCTCCCTTACTTCCAGCTAGTAAGGATCACATAATTCCTAACAAAGTTTTGACACAGATTCCCAATTCGGGCATTCAGAACATATAGCACGTTGCTGTAAGCAAGCACATTCTCATTCAAAGTTGCAAGTTACTATGTAGGAACAAGTTTGTATAGGTATATCAAAGATGCCCAGAACTGAGCTAAACTTGGTATGTGTCCAACTCCTAGAAATAACTTCATGCCCCATCTCCCTTACTTCCAGCTAGTAAGGATCACATAATTCCTAACAAAGTTTTGACAGAGATTGCCAATTCGGGCATTCAGAACATATAGCACGTTGCTTTAAGCAAGCACATTCTCATTCAAAGTTGCAAGTTACTATGTAGGAACAAGTTTGTATAGGTATTTCAAAGATGCCCAGAACTGAGCTAAACTTGGTATGTGTCCAACTCCTAGAAATAACTTCATGCCCCATCTCCCTTACTTCCAGCTAGTAAGTATCACATAATTCCTAACAAAGTTTTGACACAGATTCCCAATTCGGGCATTCAGAACATATAGCACGTTGCTGTAAGCAAGCACATTCTCATTCAAAGTTGCAAGTTACTATGTAGGAACAAGTTTGTATAGGTATATCAAAGATGCCCAGAACTGAGCTAAACTTGGTATGTGTCCAACTCCTAGAAATAACTTCATGCCCCATCTCCCTTACTTCCAGCTAGTAAGGATCACATAATTCCTAACAAAGTTTTGACACAGATTCCCAATTCGGGCATTCAGAACATATAGCACGTTGCTGTAAGCAAGCACATTCTCATTCAAAGTTGCAAGTTACTATGTAGGAACAAGTTTGTATAGGTATTTCAAAGATGCCCAGAACTGAGCTAAACTTGGTATGTGGCCAACTCCTAGAAATAACTTCATGCCCCATCTCCCTTACTTCCAGCTAGTAAGGATCACATAATTCCTAACAAAGTTTTGACACAGATTCCCAATTCGGGCATTCAGAACATATAGCACGTTGCTGTAAGCAAGCAGATTCTCATTCAAAGATGCAAGTTACTATGTAGGAACAAGTTTGTATAGGTATTTCAAAGATGCCCAGAACTGAGCTAAACTTGGTATGTGTCCAACTCCTAGAAATAACTTCATGCCCCATCTCCCTTACTTCCAGCTAGTAAGGATCACATAATTCCTAACAAAGTTTTGACACAGATTGCCAATTCGGGCATTCAGAACATATAGCACGTTGCTGTAAGCAAGCACATTCTCATTCAATTTTGCAAGTCACTATGTAGGAACAAGTTTGTATAGGTATTTCAAAGATGCCCAGAACTGAGCTAAACTTGGTATGTGTCCAACTCCTAGAAATAACTTCATGCCCCATCTCCCTTACTTCCAGCTAGTAAGGATCACATAATTCCTAACAAAGATTTCACACAGATTCCCAATTCGGGCATTCAGAACATATAGCACGTTGCTGTAAGCAAGCACATTCTCCTTCAAAGATGCAAGTTACTATGTAGGAACAAGTTTGTATAGGTATTTCAAAGATGCCCAGAACTGAGCTAAACTTGGTATGTGTCCAACTCCTAGAAATAACTTCATGCCGCATCTCCCTTACTTCCAGCTAGTAAGGATCACATAATTCCTAACAAGGTTTTGACACAGATTCCCAATTCGGGCATTCAGAACATATAGCACGTTGCTGTAAGCAAGCACATTCTCATTCAAAGTTGCAAGTTACTATGTAGGAACAAGTTTGTATAGGTATATCAAAGATGCCCAGAACTGAGCTAAACTTGGTATGTGTCCAACTCCTAGAAATAACTTCATGCCCCATCTCCCTTACTTCCAGCTAGTAAGGATCACATAATTCCTAACAAAGTTTTGACACAGATTCCCAATTCGGGCATTCAGAACATATAGCACGTTGCTGTAAGCAAGCACATTCTCATTCAAAGTTGCAAGTTACTATGTAGGAACAAGTTTGTATAGGTATTTCAAAGATGCCCAGAACTGAGCTAAACTTGGTATGTGTCCAACTCCTAGAAATAACTTCATGCCCCATCTCCCTTACTTCCAGCTAGTAAGGATCACATAATTCCTAACAAAGTTTTGACACAGATTGCCAATTCGGGCATTCAGAACATATAGCACGTTGCTGTAAGCAAGCACATTTTCATTCAAAGTTGCAAGTTACTATGTAGGAACAAGTTTGTATAGGTATTTCAAAGATGCCCAGAACTGAGCTAAACGTTGTATGTCTCCAACTCCAAGAAATAACTTCATGCCCCATCTCCCTTACTTCCAGCTAGTAAGGATCACATAATTCCTAACAAAGTTTTGACACAGATTGCCAATTCGGGCATTCAGAACATATAGCACGTTGCTGTAAGCAAGCACATTTTCATTCAAAGTTGCAAGTTATTATGTAGGAACAAGTTTGTATAGGTACTTCAAAGATGCCCAGAACTGAGCTAAACTTGGTATGTGTCCAACTCCTAGAAATAACTACATGCTCCATCTCCCTTACTTCCAGCTAGTAAGGATCACATAATTCCTAACAAAGTTTTGACACAGATTCCTAATTCGGGCATTCAGAACATATAGCACGTTGCTGTAAGCAAGCAGATTCTCATTCAAAGATGCAAGTTACTATGTAGGAACAAGTTTGTATAGGTATTTCAAAGATGCCCAGAACTGAGCTAAACTTGGTATGTGTCCAACTCCTAGAAATAACTTCATGCTCCATCTCCCTTACTTCCAGCTAGTAAGGATCACATAATTCCTAACAAAGTTTTGACACAGATTCCCAAATCGGGCATTCAGAACATATAGCACGTTGTTGTAAGCAAGCACATTCTCATTCAAAGATGCAAGTTACTATGTAGGAAGAAGTTTGTATAGGTATTTCAAAGATGCCCAGAACTGAGCTAAACTTGGTATGTGTCCAACTCCTAGAAATAACTTCATGCTCCATCTCCCTTACTTCCAGCTAGTAAGGATCACATAATTCCTAACAAAGTTTTGACACAGATTCCCAAATCGGGCATTCAGAACATATAGCACGTTGCTGCAAGCAAGCACATTCTCATTCAAAGTTGCAAGTTACTATGTAGGAACAAGTTTGTATAGGTATTTCAAAGATGCCCAGAACTGAGCTAAACTTGGTATGTCTCCAACTCCAAGAAATAACTTCATGCCCCATCTCCCTTACTTCCAGCTAGAAAGGATCACATAATTCCTAACAAAGTTTTGACACAGATTGCCAATTCGGGCATTCAGAACATATAGCACGTTGCTGTAAGCATGCGCATTCTCATTCAAAGTTGCAAGTTACTATGTAGGAACAAGTTTGTATAGGTATTTCAAAGATGCCCAGAACTGAGCTAAACTTGGTATCTGTCCAACTCCTAGAAATAACTTCATGCCCCATCTCCCTTACTTCCAGCTAGTAAGGATCACATAATTCCTAACAAAGTTTTGACACAGATTGCCAATTCGGGCATTCAGAACATATAGCACGTTGCTGTAAGCAAGCACATTCTCATTCAAAGATGCAAGTTACTATGTAGGAACAAGTTTGTATAGGTATTTCAAAGATGCCCACAACTGAGCAAAACCTGGTATGTGTCCAACTCCTAGAAATAACTTCATGCCCCATCTCCCTTACTTCCAGCTAGTAAGGATCACATAATTCCTAACAAAGTTTTGACACAGATTCCCAAATCGGGCATTCAGAAGATATAGCACGTTGCTGCAAGCAAGCACATTCTCATTCAAAGTTGCAAGTTACTATGTAGGAACAAGTTTGTATAGGTATTTCAAAGATCCCCAGAACTGAGCTAAACTTGGTATGTGTCCAACTCCTAGAAATAACTTCATGCCCCATCTCCCTTACTTCCAGCTAGTAAGGATCACATAATTCCTAACAAAGTTTTGACACAGATTCCCAATTCGGGCATTCAGAACATATAGCACGTTGCTGTAAGCAAGCACATTTTCATTCAAAGTTGCAAGTTACTATGTAGGAACAAGTTTGTATAGGTATTTCAAAGATGCCCAGAACTGAGCTAAACTTGGTATGTGTCCAACTCCTAGAAATAACTTCATGCCCCATCTCCCTTACTTCCAGCTAGTAAGGATCACATAATTTCTAACAAAGATTTGACACAGATTCCCAATTCGGGCATTCAGAACATATAGCACGTTGCTGTAAGCAAGCACATTCTCATTCAAAGTTGCAAGTTACTATGTAGGAACAAGTTTGTATAGGTATTTCAAAGATGCCCAGAACTGAGCTAAACTTGGTATGTGTCCAACTCCTAGAAATAACTTCATGCCCCTTCTCCCTTACTTCCAGCTAGTAAGGATCACATAATTCCTAACAAAGTTTTGACACAGATTCCCAATTCGGGCATTCAGAACATATAGCACGTTGCTGTAAGCAAGCAGATTCTCATTCAAAGATGCATGTTACTATGTAGGAACAAGTTTGTATAGGTATTTCAAAGATGCCCAGAACTGAGCTAAACTTGGTATGTGTCCAACTCCTAGAAATAACTTCATGCCCCATCTCCCTTACTTCCAGCTAGTAAGGATCACATAATTCCTAACAAAGTTTTGACACAGATTGCCAATTCGGGCATTCAGAACATATAGCACGTTGTTGTAAGCAAGCACATTCTCATTCAAAGATGCAAGTTACTATGTAGGAACAAGTTTGTATAGGTATTTCAAAGATGCCAAGAACTGAGCTAAACTTGGTATGTGTCCAACTCCTAGAAATAACTTCATGCTCCATCTCCCTTACTTCCAGCTAGTAAGGATCACATAATTCCTAACAAAGTTTTGACACAGATTCCCAAATCGGGCATTCAGAACATATAGCACGTTGCTGCAAGCAAGCACATTCTCATTCAAAGTTGCAAGTTACTATGTAGGAACAAGTTTGTATAGGTATTTCAAAGATGCCCAGAACTGAGCTAAACTTGGTATGTCTCCAACTCCAAGAAATAACTTCATGCCCCATCTCCCTTACTTCCAGCTAGTAAGGATCACATAATTCCAAACAAAGTTTTGACACAGATTGCCAATTCGGGCATTCAGAACATATAGCACGTTGCTGTAAGCAAGCGCATTCTCATTCAAAGTTGCAAGTTACTATGTAGGAACAAGTTTGTATAGGTATTTCAAAGATGCCCAGAACTGAGCTAAACTTGGTATGTGTCCAACTCCTAGAAATAACTTCATGCCCCATCTCCCTTACTTCGAGCTAGTAAGGATCACATAATTCCTAACAAAGTTTTGACACAGATTGCCAATTCGGGCATTCAGAACATATAGCACGTTGCTGTAAGCAATTACATTCTCATTCAAAGATGCAAGTTACTATGTAGGAACAAGTTTGTATAGGTATTTCAAAGATGCCCACAACTGAGCAAAACTTGGTATGTGTCCAACTCCTAGAAATAACTTCATGCCCCATCTCCCTTACTTCCAGCTAGTAAGGATCACATAATTCCTAACAAAGTTTTGACACAGATTCCCAAATCGGGCATTCAGAAGATATAGCACGTTGCTGCAAGCAAGCACATTCTCATTCAAAGTTGCAAGTTACTATGTAGGAACAAGTTTGTATAGGTATTTCAAAGATCCCCAGAACTGAGCTAAACTTGGTATGTCTCCAACTCCAAGAAATAACTTCATGCCCCATCTCCCTTACTTCCAGCTAGTAAGGATCACATAATTCCTAACAAAGTTTTGACACAGATTCCCAATTCGGGCATTAAGAACATATAGCACGTTGCTGTAAGCAAGCACATTCTCATTCAAAGTTGCAAGTTACTATGTAGGAACAAGTTTGTATAGGTATTTCAAAGATGCCCAGAACTGAGCTAAACTTGGTATGTCTCCAACTCCTAGAAATAACTTCATGCCCCAACTCCCTTACTTCCAGCTAGTAAGGATCACATAATTCCTAACAAAGTTTTGACACAGATTCCCAATTCGGGCATTCAGAACATATAGCACGTTGCTGTAAGCAAGCAGATTCTCATTCAAAGATGCAAGTTACTATGTAGGAACAAGTTTGTATAGGTATTTCAAAGATGCCCAGAACTGAGCTAAACTTGGTATGTGTCCAACTCCTAGAAATAACTTCATGCCCCATCTCCCTTACTTCCAGCTAGTAAGGATCACATAATTCCTAACAAAGTTTTGACACAGATTGCCAATTCGGGCATTCAGAACATATAGCACGTTGTTGTAAGCAAGCACATTCTCATTCAAAGATGCAAGTTACTATGTAGGAACAAGTTTGTATAGGTATTTCAAAGATGCCAAGAACTGAGCTAAACTTGGTATGTGTCCAACTCCTAGAAATAACTTCATGCTCCATCTCCCTTACTTCCAGCTAGTAAGGATCACATAATTCCTAACAAAGTTTTGACACAGATTCCCAAATCGGGCATTCAGAACATATAGCACGTTGCTGCAAGCAAGCACATTCTCATTCAAAGTTGCAAGTTACTATGTAGGAACAAGTTTGTATAGGTATTTCAAAGATGCCCAGAACTGAGCTAAACTTGGTATGTCTCCAACTCCAAGAAATAACTTCATGCCCCATCTCCCTTACTTCCAGCTAGTAAGGATCACATAATTCCAAACAAAGTTTTGACACAGATTGCCAATTCGGGCATTCAGAACATATAGCACGTTGCTGTAAGCAAGCGCATTCTCATTCAAAGTTGCAAGTTACTATGTAGGAACAAGTTTGTATAGGTATTTCAAAGATGCCCAGAACTGAGCTAAACTTGGTATCTGTCCAACTCCTAGAAATAACTTCATGCCCCATCTCCCTTACTTCGAGCTAGTAAGGATCACATAATTCCTAACAAAGTTTTGACACAGATTGCCAATTCGGGCATTCAGAACATATAGCACGTTGCTGTAAGCAAGCACATTCTCATTCAAAGATGCAAGTTACTATGTAGGAACAAGTTTGTATAGGTATTTCAAAGATGCCCACAACTGAGCAAAACTTGGTATGTGTCCAACTCCTAGAAATAACTTCATGCCCCATCTCCCTTACTTCCAGCTAGTAAGGATCACATAATTCCTAACAAAGTTTTGACACAGATTCCCAAATCGGGCATTCAGAAGATATAGCACGTTGCTGCAAGCAAGCACATTCTCATTCAAAGTTGCAAGTTACTATGTAGGAACAAGTTTGTATAGGTATTTCAAAGATCCCCAGAACTGAGCTAAACTTGGTATGTCTCCAACTCCAAGAAATAACTTCATGCCCCATCTCCCTTACTTCCAGCTAGTAAGGATCACATAATTCCTAACAAAGTTTTGACACAGATTCCCAATTCGGGCATTAAGAACATATAGCACGTTGCTGTAAGCAAGCACATTCTCATTCAAAGTTGCAAGTTACTATGTAGGAACAAGTTTGTATAGGTATTTCAAAGATGCCCAGAACTGAGCTAAACTTGGTATGTCTCCAACTCCTAGAAATAACTTCATGCCCCAACTCCCTTACTTCCAGCTAGTAAGGATCACATAATTCCTAACAAAGTTTTGACAGAGATTGCCAATTCGGGCATTCAGAATATATAGCACGTTGCTTTAAGCAAGCACATTCTCATTCAAAGTTGCAAGTTACTATGTAGGAACAAGTTTGTATAGGTATTTCAAAGATGCCCAGAACTGAGCTAAACTTGGTATGTGTCCAACTCCTAGAAATAACTTCATGCCCCATCTCCCTTACTTCCAGCTAGTAAGTATCACATAATTCCTAACAAAGTTTTGACACAGATTCCCAATTCGGGCAATCAGAACATATAGCACGTTGCTTTAAGCAAGCACATTCTCATTCAAAGTTGCAAGTTACTATGTAGGAACAAGTTAGTATAGGTATTTCAAAGATGCCCAGAACTGAGCTAAACTTGGTATGTGGCCAACTCCTAGAAATAACTTCATGCCCCATCTCCCTTACTTCCAGCTAGTAAGGATCACATAATTCCTAACAAAGGTTTGACACAGATTCCCAATTCGGGCATTCAGAACATATAGCACGTTGCTGTAAGCAAGCAGATTCTCATTCAAAGATGCAAGTTACTATGTAGGAACAAGTTTGTATAGGTATTTCAAAGATGCCCAGAACTGAGCTAAACTTGGTATGTGTCCAACTCCTAGAAATAACTTCATGCTCCATCTCCCTTACTTCCAGCTAGTAAGGATCACATAATTCCTAACAAAGATTTCACACATATTCCCAATTCGGGCATTCAGAACATATAGCACGTTGCTGTAAGCAAGCACATTCTCCTTCAAAGATGCAAGTTACTATGTAGGAACAAGTTTGTATAGGTATTTCAAAGATGCCCAGAACTGAGCTAAACTTGGTATGTGTCCAACTCCTAGAAATAACTTCATGCCCCATCTCCCTTACTTCCAGCTAGTAAGGATCACATAATTCCTAACAAAGTTTTGACACAGATTGCCAATTCGGGCATTCAGAACATATAGCACGTTGCTGTAAGCAAGCAGATTCTCATTCAAAGATGCAAGTTACTATGTAGGAACAAGTTTGTATAGGTATTTCAAAGATGCCCAGAACTGAGCTAAACTTGGTATGTGTCCAACTCCTAGAAATAACTTCATGCCCCATCTCCCTTACTTCCCGCTAGTAAGGATCACATAATTCCTAACAAAGTTCTGACACAGATTCCCAATTCTGGCATTCAGAACATATAGCACGTTGCTGTAAGCAAGCACATTCTCATTCAAAGTTGCAAGTTACTATGTAGGAACAAGTTTGTATAGGTATTTCAAAGATGCCCAGAACTGAGCTAAACTTGGTATGTGTCCAACTCCTAGAAATAACTTCATGCCCCATCTCCCTTACTTCCAGCTAGTAAGGATCACATAATTCCTAACAAAGTTTTGACAGAGATTGCCAATTCGGGCATTCAGAACATATAGCACGTTGCTTTAAGCAAGCACATTCTCATTCAAAGTTGCAAGTTACTATGTAGGAACAAGTTTGTATAGGTATTTCAAAGATGCCCAGAACTGAGCTAAACTTGGTATGTGTCCAACTCCTAGAAATAACTTCATGCCCCATCTCCCTTACTTCCAGCTAGTAAGTATCACATAATTCCTAACAAAGTTTTGACACAGATTCCCAATTCGGGCATTCAGAACATATAGCACGTTGCTGTAAGCAAGCACATTCTCATTCAAAGTTGCAAGTTACTATGTAGGAACAAGTTTGTATAGGTATTTCAAAGATGCCCAGAACTGAGCTAAACTTGGTGTGTGGCCAACTCCTAGAAATAACTTCATGCCCCATCTCCCTTACTTCCAGCTAGTAAGGATCACATAATTCCTAACAAAGATTTGACACAGATTCCCAATTCGGGCATTCAGAACATATAGCACGTTGCTGTAAGCAAGCAGATTCTCATTCAAAGTTGCAAGTTACTATGTAGGAACAAGTTTGTATAGGTATTTCAAAGATGCCCAGAACTGAGCTAAACTTGGTATGTGTCCAACTCCTAGAAATAACTTCATGCCCCATCTCCCTTACTTCCAGCTAGTAAGGATCACATAATTCCTAACAAAGATTTCACACATATTCCCAATTCGGGCATTCAGAACATATAGCACGTTGCTGTAAGCAAGCACATTCTCCTTCAAAGATGCAAGTTACTATGTAGGAACAAGTTTGTATAGGTATTTCAAAGATGCCCAGAACTGAGCTAAACTTGGTATGTCTCCAACTCCTAGAAATAACTTCATGCCCCATCTCCCTTACTTCCAGCTAGTAAGGATCACATAATTCCTAACAAAGTTTTGACACAGATTCCCAATTCGGGCATTCAGAACATATAGCACGTTGCTGTAAGCAAGCACATTCTCATTCAAAGTTGCAAGTTACTATGTAGGAACAAGTTTGTCTAGGTATTTCAAAGATGCCCAGAACTGAGCTAAACTTGGTATGTGTCCAACTCCTAGAAATAACTTCATGCCCCATCTCCCTTACTTCCAGCTAGTAAGGATCACATAATTCCTAACAAAGTTTTGACACAGATTGCCAATTCGGGCATTCAGAACATATAGCACGTTGCTGTAAGCAAGCAGATTCTCATTCAAAGATGCAAGTTACTATGTAGGAACAAGTTTGTATAGGTATTTCAAAGATGCCCAGAACTGAGCTAAACTTGGTATGTGTCCAACTCCTAGAAATAACTTCATGCCCCATCTCCCTTACTTCCCGCTAGTAAGGATCACATAATTCCTAACAAAGTTCTGACACAGATTCCCAATTCTGGCATTCAGAACATATAGCACGTTGCTGTAAGCAAGCACATTCTCATTCAAAGTTGCAAGTTACTATGTAGGAACAAGTTTGTATAGGTATTTCAAAGATGCCCAGAACTGAGCTAAACTTGGTATGTGTCCAACTCCTAGAAATAACTTCATGCCCCATCTCCCTTACTTCCAGCTAGTAAGGATCACATAATTCCTAACAAAGTTTTGACAGAGATTGCCAATTCGGGCATTCAGAACATATAGCACGTTGCTTTAAGCAAGCACATTCTCATTCAAAGTTGCAAGTTACTATGTAGGAACAAGTTTGTATAGGTATTTCAAAGATGCCCAGAACTGAGCTAAACTTGGTATGTGTCCAACTCCTAGAAATAACTTCATGCCCCATCTCCCTTACTTCCAGCTAGTAAGTATCACATAATTCCTAACAAAGTTTTGACACAGATTCCCAATTCGGGCATTCAGAACATATAGCACGTTGCTGTAAGCAAGCACATTCTCATTCAAAGTTGCAAGTTACTATGTAGGAACAAGTTTGTATAGGTATTTCAAAGATGCCCAGAACTGAGCTAAACTTGGTGTGTGGCCAACTCCTAGAAATAACTTCATGCCCCATCTCCCTTACTTCCAGCTAGTAAGGATCACATAATTCCTAACAAAGATTTGACACAGATTCCCAATTCGGGCATTCAGAACATATAGCACGTTGCTGTAAGCAAGCAGATTCTCATTCAAAGTTGCAAGTTACTATGTAGGAACAAGTTTGTATAGGTATTTCAAAGATGCCCAGAACTGAGCTAAACTTGGTATGTGTCCAACTCCTAGAAATAACTTCATGCCCCATCTCCCTTACTTCCAGCTAGTAAGGATCACATAATTCCTAACAAAGATTTCACACATATTCCCAATTCGGGCATTCAGAACATATAGCACGTTGCTGTAAGCAAGCACATTCTCCTTCAAAGATGCAAGTTACTATGTAGGAACAAGTTTGTATAGGTATTTCAAAGATGCCCAGAACTGAGCTAAACTTGGTATGTCTCCAACTCCTAGAAATAACTTCATGCCCCATCTCCCTTACTTCCAGCTAGTAAGGATCACATAATTCCTAACAAAGTTTTGACACAGATTCCCAATTCGGGCATTCAGAACATATAGCACGTTGCTGTAAGCAAGCACATTCTCATTCAAAGTTGCAAGTTACTATGTAGGAACAAGTTTGTCTAGGTATTTCAAAGATGCCCAGAACTGAGCTAAACTTGGTATGTGTCCAACTCCTAGAAATAACTTCATGCCCCATCTCCCTTACTTCCAGCTAGTAAGGATCACATAATTCCTAACAAAGTTTTGACACAGATTGCCAATTCGGGCATTCAGAACATATAGCACGTTGCTGTAAGCAAGCAGATTCTCATTCAAAGATGCAAGTTACTATGTAGGAACAAGTTTGTATAGGTATTTCAAAGATGCCCAGAACTGAGCTAAACTTGGTATGTGTCCAACTCCTAGAAATAACTTCATGCCCCATCTCCCTTACTTCCCGCTAGTAAGGATCACATAATTCCTAACAAAGTTCTGACACAGATTCCCAATTCTGGCATTCAGAACATATAGCACGTTGCTGTAAGCAAGCACATTCTCATTCAAAGTTGCAAGTTACTATGTAGGAACAAGTTTGTATAGGTATTTCAAAGATGCCCAGAACTGAGCTAAACTTGGTATGTGTCCAACTCCTAGAAATAACTTCATGCCCCATCTCCCTTACTTCCAGCTAGTAAGGATCACATAATTCCTAACAAAGTTTTGACAGAGATTGCCAATTCGGGCATTCAGAACATATAGCACGTTGCTTTAAGCAAGCACATTCTCATTCAAAGTTGCAAGTTACTATGTAGGAACAAGTTTGTATAGGTATTTCAAAGATGCCCAGAACTGAGCTAAACTTGGTATGTGTCCAACTCCTAGAAATAACTTCATGCCCCATCTCCCTTACTTCCAGCTAGTAAGTATCACATAATTCCTAACAAAGTTTTGACACAGATTCCCAATTCGGGCATTCAGAACATATAGCACGTTGCTGTAAGCAAGCACATTCTCATTCAAAGTTGCAAGTTACTATGTAGGAACAAGTTTGTATAGGTATTTCAAAGATGCCCAGAACTGAGCTAAACTTGGTGTGTGGCCAACTCCTAGAAATAACTTCATGCCCCATCTCCCTTACTTCCAGCTAGTAAGGATCACATAATTCCTAACAAAGATTTGACACAGATTCCCAATTCGGGCATTCAGAACATATAGCACGTTGCTGTAAGCAAGCAGATTCTCATTCAAAGTTGCAAGTTACTATGTAGGAACAAGTTTGTATAGGTATTTCAAAGATGCCCAGAACTGAGCTAAACTTGGTATGTGTCCAACTCCTAGAAATAACTTCATGCCCCATCTCCCTTACTTCCAGCTAGTAAGGATCACATAATTCCTAACAAAGATTTCACACATATTCCCAATTCGGGCATTCAGAACATATAGCACGTTGCTGTAAGCAAGCACATTCTCCTTCAAAGATGCAAGTTACTATGTAGGAACAAGTTTGTATAGGTATTTCAAAGATGCCCAGAACTGAGCTAAACTTGGTATGTCTCCAACTCCTAGAAATAACTTCATGCCCCATCTCCCTTACTTCCAGCTAGTAAGGATCACATAATTCCTAACAAAGTTTTGACACAGATTCCCAATTCGGGCATTCAGAACATATAGCACGTTGCTGTAAGCAAGCACATTCTCATTCAAAGTTGCAAGTTACTATGTAGGAACAAGTTTGTCTAGGTATTTCAAAGATGCCCAGAACTGAGCTAAACTTGGTATGTGTCCAACTCCTAGAAATAACTTCATGCCCCATCTCCCTTACTTCCAGCTAGTAAGGATCACATAATTCCTAACAAAGTTCTGACACAGATTCCCAATTCGGGCATTCAGAACATATAGCACGTTGCTGTAAGCAAGCACATTCTCATTCAAAGTTGCAAGTTACTATGTAGGAACAAGTTTGTATAGGTATTTCAAAGATGCCCAGAACTGAGCTAAACTTGGTATGTGTCCAACTCCTAGAAATAACTTCATGCCCCATCTCCCTTACTTCCAGCTAGTAAGGATCACATAATTCCTAACAAAGTTTTGACACAGATTCCCAATTCGGGCATTCAGAACATATAGCACGTTGCTGTAAGCAAGCACATTCTCATTCAAAGTTGCAAGTTACTATGTAGGAACAAGTTTGTATAGGTATTTCAAAGATGCCCAGAACTGAGCTAAACTTGGTATGTGTCCAACTCCTAGAAATAACTTCATGCCCCATCTCCCTTACTTCCAGCTAGTAAGGATCACATAATTCCTAACAAAGTTTTGACACAGATTCCCAATTCGGGCATTCAGAACATATAGCACGTTGCTGTAAGCAAGCACATTCTCATTCAAAGTTGCAAGTTACTATGTAGGAACAAGTTTGTATAGGTATATCAAAGATGCCCAGAACTGAGCTAAACTTGGTATGTGTCCAACTCCTAGAAATAACTTCATGCCCCATCTCCCTTACTTCCAGCTAGTAAGGATCACATAATTCCTAACAAAGTTTTGACAGAGATTGCCAATTCGGGCATTCAGAACATATAGCACGTTGCTTTAAGCAAGCACATTCTCATTCAAAGTTGCAAGTTACTATGTAGGAACAAGTTTGTATAGGTATTTCAAAGATGCCCAGAACTGAGCTAAACTTGGTATGTGTCCAACTCCTAGAAATAACTTCATGCCCCATCTCCCTTACTTCCAGCTAGTAAGTATCACATAATTCCTAACAAAGTTTTGACACAGATTCCCAATTCGGGCATTCAGAACATATAGCACGTTGCTGTAAGCAAGCACATTCTCATTCAAAGTTGCAAGTTACTATGTAGGAACAAGTTTGTATAGGTATATCAAAGATGCCCAGAACTGAGCTAAACTTGGTATGTGTCCAACTCCTAGAAATAACTTCATGCCCCATCTCCCTTACTTCCAGCTAGTAAGGATCACATAATTCCTAACAAAGTTTTGACACAGATTCCCAATTCGGGCATTCAGAACATATAGCACGTTGCTGTAAGCAAGCACATTCTCATTCAAAGTTGCAAGTTACTATGTAGGAACAAGTTTGTATAGGTATTTCAAAGATGCCCAGAACTGAGCTAAACTTGGTATGTGGCCAACTCCTAGAAATAACTTCATGCCCCATCTCCCTTACTTCCAGCTAGTAAGGATCACATAATTCCTAACAAAGTTTTGACACAGATTCCCAATTCGGGCATTCAGAACATATAGCACGTTGCTGTAAGCAAGCAGATTCTCATTCAAAGATGCAAGTTACTATGTAGGAACAAGTTTGTATAGGTATTTCAAAGATGCCCAGAACTGAGCTAAACTTGGTATGTGTCCAACTCCTAGAAATAACTTCATGCCCCATCTCCCTTACTTCCAGCTAGTAAGGATCACATAATTCCTAACAAAGTTTTGACACAGATTGCCAATTCGGGCATTCAGAACATATAGCACGTTGCTGTAAGCAAGCACATTCTCATTCAATTTTGCAAGTCACTATGTAGGAACAAGTTTGTATAGGTATTTCAAAGATGCCCAGAACTGAGCTAAACTTGGTATGTGTCCAACTCCTAGAAATAACTTCATGCCCCATCTCCCTTACTTCCAGCTAGTAAGGATCACATAATTCCTAACAAAGATTTCACACAGATTCCCAATTCGGGCATTCAGAACATATAGCACGTTGCTGTAAGCAAGCACATTCTCCTTCAAAGATGCAAGTTACTATGTAGGAACAAGTTTGTATAGGTATTTCAAAGATGCCCAGAACTGAGCTAAACTTGGTATGTGTCCAACTCCTAGAAATAACTTCATGCCGCATCTCCCTTACTTCCAGCTAGTAAGGATCACATAATTCCTAACAAGGTTTTGACACAGATTCCCAATTCGGGCATTCAGAACATATAGCACGTTGCTGTAAGCAAGCACATTCTCATTCAAAGTTGCAAGTTACTATGTAGGAACAAGTTTGTATAGGTATATCAAAGATGCCCAGAACTGAGCTAAACTTGGTATGTGTCCAACTCCTAGAAATAACTTCATGCCCCATCTCCCTTACTTCCAGCTAGTAAGGATCACATAATTCCTAACAAAGTTTTGACACAGATTCCCAATTCGGGCATTCAGAACATATAGCACGTTGCTGTAAGCAAGCACATTCTCATTCAAAGTTGCAAGTTACTATGTAGGAACAAGTTTGTATAGGTATTTCAAAGATCCCCAGAACTGAGCTAAACTTGGTATGTGGCCAACTCCTAGAAATAACTTCATGCCCCATCTCCCTTACTTCCAGCTAGTAAGGATCACATAATTCCTAACAAAGTTTTGACACAGATTCCCAATTCGGGCATTCAGAACATATAGCACGTTGCTGTAAGCAAGCAGATTCTCATTCAAAGATGCAAGTTACTATGTAGGAACAAGTTTGTATAGGTATTTCAAAGATGCCCAGAACTGAGCTAAACTTGGTATGTGTCCAACTCCTAGAAATAACTTCATGCCCCATCTCCCTTACTTCCAGCTAGTAAGGATCACATAATTCCTAACAAAGTTTTGACACAGATTGCCAATTCGGGCATTCAGAACATATAGCACGTTGCTGTAAGCAAGCACATTCTCATTCAATTTTGCAAGTTACTATGTAGGAACAAGTTTGTATAGGTATTTCAAAGATGCCCAGAACTGAGCTAAACTTGGTATGTGTCCAACTCCTAGAAATAACTTCATGCCCCATCTCCCTTACTTCCAGCTAGTAAGGATCACATAATTCCTAACAAAGATTTCACACAGATTCCCAATTCGGGCATTCAGAACATATAGCACGTTGCTGTAAGCAAGCACATTCTCCTTCAAAGATGCAAGTTACTATGTAGGAACAAGTTTGTATAGGTATTTCAAAGATGCCCAGAACTGAGCTAAACTTGGTATGTGTCCAACTCCTAGAAATAACTTCATGCCGCATCTCCCTTACTTCCAGCTAGTAAGGATCACATAATTCCTAACAAGGTTTTGACACAGATTCCCAATTCGGGCATTCAGAACATATAGCACGTTGCTGTAAGCAAGCACTTTCTCATTCAAAGTTGCAAGTTACTATGTAGGAACAAGTTTGCATAGGTATTTCAAAGATGCCCAGAACTGAGCTAAACTTGGTGTGTCTCCAACTCCTAGAAATAACTTCATGCCCCATCTCCCTTACTTCCAGCTAATAATGATCACATAATTCCTAACAAAGTTTTGACACAGATTCCCAATTCGGGCATTCAGAACATATAGCACGTTGCTGTAAGCAAGCACATTCTCATTCAAAGATGCAAGTTACTATGTAGGAACAAGTTTGTATAGGTATTTCAAAGATGCCCAGAACTGAGCTAAACTTGGTATGTGTCCAACTCCTAGAAATACCTTCATGCCCCAACTCCCTTACTTCCATCTAGTAAGGATCACATAATTTCTAACAAAGTTTTGACACAGATTCCCAATTCGGGCATTCAGAACATATAGCACGTTGCTGTAAGCAAGCACATTCTCATTCAAAGATGCAAGTTACTATGTAGGAACAAGTTTGTATAGGTATTTCAAAGATGCCCAGAACTGAGCTAAACTTGGTATGTGTCCAACTCCTAGAAATAACTTCATGCCCCATCTCCCTTACTTCCAGCTAGTAAGGATCACATAATTCCTAACAAAGTTTTGACACAGATTCCAAATTCGGGCATTCAGAACATATAGCACGTTGCTGTAAGCAAGCAGATTCTCATTCAAAGATGCAAGTTACTATGTAGGAACAAGTTTGTATAGGTATTTCAAAGATGCCCAGAACAGAGCTAAACTTGGTATGTGTCCAACTCCTAGAAATAACTTCATGCCCCATCTCCCTTACTTCCAGCTAGTAAGGATCACATAATTCCTAACAAAGTTTTGACACAGATTCCCAATTCGGGCATTCAGAACATATAGCACGTTGCTGTAAGCAAGCACATTCTCATTCAAAGTTGCAAGTTACTATGTAGGAACAAGTTTGTATAGGTATTTCAAAGATGCCCAGAACTGAGCTAAACTTGGTATGTGTCCAACTCCTAGAAATAACTTCATGCCCCATCTCCCTTACTTCCAGCTAGTAAGGATCACATAATTCCTAACAAAGATTTCACACAGATTCCCAATTCGGGCATTCAGAACATATAGCACGTTGCTGTAAGCAAGCACATTCTCCTTCAAAGATGCAAGTTACTATGTAGGAACAAGTTTGTATAGGTATTTCAAAGATGCCCAGAACTGAGCTAAACTTGGTATGTGTCCAACTCCTAGAAATAACTTCATGCCGCATCTCCCTTACTTCCAGCTAGTAAGGATCACATAATTCCTAACAAAGTTTTGACACAGATTCCCAATTCGGGCATTCAGAACATATAGCACGTTGCTCTAAGCAAGCACATTCTCATTCAAAGTTGCAAGTTACTATGTAGGAACAAGTTTGTATAGGTATTTCAAAGATGCCCAGAACTGAGCTAAACTTGGTGTGTCTCCAACTCCTAGAAATAACTTCATGCACCATCTCCCTTACTTCCAGCTAGTAAGGATCACATAATTCCTAACAAAGTTTTGACACAGATTGCCAATTCGGGCATTCAGAACATATAGCACGTTGCTGTAAGCAAGCAGATTCTCATTCAAAGATGCAAGTTACTATGTAGGAACAAGTTTGTATAGATATTTCAAAGATGCCCAGAACTGAGCTAAACTTGGTATGTGTCCAACTCCTAGAAATAACTTCATGCCCCATCTCCCTTACTTCCAGCTAGTAAGGATCACATAATTCCTAACAAAGTTTTGACACAGATTGCCAATTCGGGCATTCAGAACATATAGCACGTTGCTGCAAGCAAGCACATTCTCATTCAAAGTTGCAAGTTACTATGTAGGAACAAGTTTGTATAGGTATTTCAAAGATGCCCAGAACTGAGCTAAACTTGGTATGTGTCCAACTCCTAGAAATAACTTCATGCCCCATCTCCCTTACTTCCAGCTAGTAAGGATCACATAATTCCTAACAAAGTTTTGACACAGATTCCCAATTCGGGCATTCAGAACATATAGCACGTTGCTGTAAGCAAGCAGATTCTCATTCAAAAATGCAAGTTACTATGTAGGAACAAGTTTGTATAGGTATTTCAAAGATGCCCAGAACTGAGCTAAACTTGGTATGTGTCCAACTCCTAGAAATAACTTCATGCCCCATCTCCCTTACTTCCAGCTAGTAAGGATCACATAATTCCTAACAAAGTTTTGACACAGATTGCCAATTCGGGCATTCAGAACATATAGCACGTTGCTGTAAGCAAGCAGATTCTCATTCAAAGATGCAAGTTACTATGTAGGAACAAGTTTGTATAGGTATTTCAAAGATGCACAGAACTGAGCTAAACTTGGTATGTGTCCAACTCCTAGAAATAACTTCATGCCCCATCTCCCTTACTTCCAGCTAGTAAGGATCACATAATTCCTAACAAAGTTTTGACACAGATTCCCAATTCGGGCATTGAAAACATATAGCACGTTGCTGTAAGCAAGCACATTTTCATTCAAAGTTGCAAGTTACTATGTAGGAACAAGTTTGTATAGGTATTTCAAAGATGCCCAGAACTGAGCTAAACTTGGTATGTGTCCAACTCCTAGAAATAACTTCATGCCCCATCTCCCTTACTTCCAGCTAGTAAGGATCACATAATTCCTAACAAAGTTTTGACACAGATTCCCAAATCGGGCATTCAGAACATATAGCACGTTGCTGTAAGCAAGCACATTCTCATTCAAAGTTGCAAGTTACTATGTAGGAACAAGTTTGTATAGGTATTTCAAAGATGCCCAGAACTGAGCTAAACTTGGTATGTGTCCAACTCCTAGAAATAACTTCATGCCCCATCTCCCTTACTTCCAGCTATTAAGGATCACATAATTCCTAACAAAGTTTTGACACAGATTCCCAATTCGGGCATTCAGAACATATAGCACGTTGCTGTAAGCAAGCACATTCTCATTCAAAGTTGCAAGTTACTATGTAGGAACAAGTTTGTATAGGTATTTCAAAGATGCCCAGAACTGAGCTAAACTTGGTATGTGTCCAACTCCTAGAAATAACTTCATGCCCCATCTCCCTTACTTCCAGCTAGTAAGGATCACATAATTCCTAACAAAGTTTTGACACAGATTCCCAAATCGGGCATTCAGAACATATAGCACGTTGCTGTAAGCAAGCAGATTCTCATTCAAAGATGCAAGTTACTATGTAGGAACAAGTTTGTATAGGTATTTCAAAGATACCCAGAACTGAGCTAAACTTGGTATGTGTCCAACTCCTAGAAATAACTTCATGCCCCATCTCCCTTACTTCCAGCTAGTAAGGATCACATAATTCCTAACAAAGTTTTGACACAGATTCCCAAATCGGGCATTCAGAACATATAGCACGTTGCTGTAAGCAAGCAGATTCTCATTCAAAGATGCAAGTTACTATGTAGGAACAAGTTTGTATAGGTATTTCAAAGATGCCCAGAACTGAGCTAAACTTGGTATGTGTCCAACTCCTAGAAATAACTTCATGCTCCATCTCCCTTACTTCAAGCTAGTAAGGATCACACAATTCCTAACAAAGTTTTGACACAGATTGCCAATTCGGGCATTCAGAACATATAGCACGTTGCTGTAAGCAAGCAGATTCTCATACAAAGATGCAAGTTACTATGTAGGAACAAGTTTGTATAGGTATTTCATAGATGCCCAGGACTGAGCTAAACTTGGTATGTGTCCAACTCCTAGAAATAACTTCATGCCCCATCTCCCTTACTTCCAGCTAGTAAGGATCACATAATTCCTAACAAAGTTTTGACACAGATTGCCAATTCCGGCATTCAGAACATATAGCACGTTGCTGCAAGCAAGCACATTCTCATTCAAAGTTGCAAGTTACTATGTAGGAACAAGTTTGTATAGGTATTTCAAAGATGCCCAGAACTGAGCTAAACTTGGTATGTGTCCAACTCCTAGAAATAACTTCATGCCCCATCTCCCTTACTTCCAGCTAGTAAGGATCACATAATTCCTAACAAAGTTTTGACACAGATTCCCAATTCGGGCATTCAGAACATATAGCACGTTGCTGTAAGCAAGCAGATTCTCATTCAAAAATGCAAGTTACTATGTAGGAACAAGTTTGTATAGGTATTTCAAAGATGCACAGAACTGAGCTAAACTTGGTATGTGTCCAACTCCAAGAAATAACTTCATGCCCCATCTCCCTTACTTCCAGCTAGTAAGGATCACATAATTCCTAACAAAGTTTTGACACAGATTGCCAATTCGGGCATTCAGAACATATAGCACGTTGCTGTAAGCAAGCAGATTCTCATTCAAAGATGCAAGTTACTATGTAGGAACAAGTTTGTATAGGTATTTCAAAGATGCACAGAACTGAGCTAAACTTGGTATGTGTCCAACTCCTAGAAATAACTTCATGCCCCATCTCCCTTACTTCCAGCTAGTAAGGATCACATAATTCCTAACAAAGTTTTGACACAGATTCCCAAATCGGGCATTCAGAACATATAGCACGTTGCTGCAAGCAAGCACATTCTCATTCAAAGTTGCAAGTTACTATGTAGGAACAAGTTTGTATAGGTATTTCAAACATGCCCAGAACTGAGCTATACTTGGTATGTCTCCAACTCCAAGAAATAACTTCATGCCCCATCTCCCTTACTTCCAGCTAGTAAGGATCACATAATTCCTAACAAAGTTTTGACACAGATTCCCAATTCGGGCATTCAGATCATATAGCAGGTTGCTGTAAGCAAGCACATTCTCATTCAAAGTTGCAAGTTACTATGTAGGAACAAGTTTGTATAGGTATTTCAAAGATGCCCAGAACTGAGCTAAACTTGGTATGTGTCCAACTCCTAGAAATAACTTCATGCCCCATCTCCCTTACTTCCAGCTAGTAAGGATCACATAATTCCTAACAAAGATTTGACACAGATTCCCAATTCGGGCATTCAGAACATATAGCACGTTGCTGTAAGCAAGCACATTCTCATTCAAAGTTGCAAGTTACTATGTAGGAACAAGTTTGTATAGGTATTTCAAAGATGCCCAGAACTGAGTTAAACTTGGTATGTGTCCAACTCCTAGAAATAACTTCATGCCCCATCTCCCTTACTTCCAGCTAGTAAGGATCACATAATTCCTAACAAAGTCCGACACAGATTCCCAAATCGGGCATTCAGAACATATAGCACGTTGCTGTAAGCAAGCAGATTCTCATTCAAAGATGCAAGTTACTATGTAGGAACAAGTTTGTATAGGTATTTCAAAGATGCCCAGAACTGAGCTAAACTTGGTATGTGTCCAACTCCTAGAAATAACTTCATGCCCCATCTCCCTTACTTCCAGCTAGTAAGGATCACATAATTCCTAACAAAGTTTTGACACAGATTCCCAATTCCGGCATTCAGAACATATAGCACGTTGCTGTAAGCAAGCACATTCTCATTCAAAGATGCAAGTTACTATGTAGGAACAAGTTTGTATAGGTATTTCAAAGATGCCCAGGACTGAGCTAAACTTGGTATGTGTCCAACTCCTAGAAATAACTTCATGCCCCATCTCCCTTACTTCCAGCTAGTAAGGATCACATAATTCCTAACAAAGGTTTGACACAGATTGCCAATTCCGGCATTCAGAACATATAGCACGTTGCTGTAAGCAAGCATATTTTCATTCAAAGTTGCAATTTACTATGTAGGAACAAGTTTGTATAGGTATTTCAAAGATGCACAGGACTGAGCTAAACTTGGTATGTGTCCAACTCCTAGAAATAACTTCATGCCCCATCTCCCTTACTTCCAGCTAGTAAGGATCACATAATTCCTAACAAAGTTTTGACACAGATTGCCAATTCGGGCATTCAGAACATATAGCACGTTGCTGCAAGCAAGCACATTCTCATTCAAAGTTGCAAGTTACTATGTAGGAACAAGTTTGTATAGGTATTTCAAAGATGCCCAGAACTGAGCTAAACTTGGTATGTGTCCAACTCCTAGAAATAACTTCATGCCCCATCTCCCTTACTTCCAGCTAGTAAGGATCACATAATTCCTAACAAAGTTTTGACACAGATTCCCAATTCGGGCATTCAGAACATATAGCACGTTGCTGTAAGCAAGCAGATTCTCATTCAAAAATGCAAGTTACTATGTAGGAACAAGTTTGTATAGGTATTTCAAAGATGCACAGAACTGAGCTAAACTTGGTATGTGTCCAACTCCAAGAAATAACTTCATGCCCCATCTCCCTTACTTCCAGCTAGTAAGGATCACATAATTCCTAACAAAGTTTTGACACAGATTGCCAATTCGGGCATTCAGAACATATAGCACGTTGCTGTAAGCAAGCAGATTCTCATTCAAAGATGCAAGTTACTATGTAGGAACAAGTTTGTATAGGTATTTCAAAGATGCACAGAACTGAGCTAAACTTGGTATGTGTCCAACTCCTAGAAATAACTTCATGCCCCATCTCCCTTACTTCCAGCTAGTAAGGATCACATAATTCCTAACAAAGTTTTGACACAGATTCCCAAATCGGGCATTCAGAACATATAGCACGTTGCTGCAAGCAAGCACATTCTCATTCAAAGTTGCAAGTTACTATGTAGGAACAAGTTTGTATAGGTATTTCAAACATGCCCAGAACTGAGCTATACTTGGTATGTCTCCAACTCCAAGAAATAACTTCATGCCCCATCTCCCTTACTTCCAGCTAGTAAGGATCACATAATTCCTAACAAAGTTTTGACACAGATTCCCAATTCGGGCATTCAGATCATATAGCAGGTTGCTGTAAGCAAGCACATTCTCATTCAAAGTTGCAAGTTACTATGTAGGAACAAGTTTGTATAGGTATTTCAAAGATGCCCAGAACTGAGCTAAACTTGGTATGTGTCCAACTCCTAGAAATAACTTCATGCCCCATCTCCCTTACTTCCAGCTAGTAAGGATCACATAATTCCTAACAAAGATTTGACACAGATTCCCAATTCGGGCATTCAGAACATATAGCACGTTGCTGTAAGCAAGCACATTCTCATTCAAAGTTGCAAGTTACTATGTAGGAACAAGTTTGTATAGGTATTTCAAAGATGCCCAGAACTGAGCTAAACTTGGTATGTGTCCAACTCCTAGAAATAACTTCATGCCCCATCTCCCTTACTTCCAGCTAGTAAGGATCACATAATTCCTAACAAAGTTTTGACACAGATTCCCAAATCGGGCATTCAGAACATATAGCACGTTGCTGTAAGCAAGCAGATTCTCATTCAAAGATGCAAGTTACTATGTAGGAACAAGTTTGTATAGGTATTTCAAAGATGCCCAGAACTGAGCTAAACTTGGTATGTGTCCAACTCCTAGAAATAACTTCATGCCCCATCTCCCTTACTTCCAGCTAGTAAGGATCACATAATTCCTAACAAAGTTTTGACACAGATTGCCAATTCGGGCATTCAGAACATATAGCACGTTGCTGTAAGCAAGCACATTCTCATTCAAAGATGCAAGTTACTATGTAGGAACAAGTTTGTATAGGTATTTCAAAGATGCCCAGAACTGAGCTAAACGTTGTATGTCTCCAACTCCTAGAAATAACTTCATGCCCCATCTCCATTACTTCCAGCTAGTAAGGATCACATAATTCCTAACAAAGTTTTGACACAGATTCCCTATTCGGGCCTTCAGAACATATAGCACGTTGCTGTAAGCAAGCACATTTTCATTCAAAGTTGCAAGTTACTATGTAGGAACAAGTTTGTATAGGTATTTCAAAGATGCCCAGAACTGAGCTAAACTTGTTATGTGTCCAACTCCTAGAAATATCTTCATGCCGCATCTCCCTTACTTCCAGCTAGTAAGGATCACATAATTCCTAACAAAGTTTTGACACAGATTGCCAATTCCGGCATTCAGAACGTATAGCACGTTGCTGTAAGCAAGCACATTCTCATTCAAAGATGCAAGTTACTATGTAGGAACAAGTTTGTGTAGGTATTTCAAAGATGCACAGGACTGAACTAAACTTGGTATGTGTCCAACTCCTAGAAATAACTTCATGCCCCATCTCCCTTACATCCAGCTAGTAAGGATCACATAATTCCTAACAAAGTTTTGACACAGATTCCCAATTCCGGCATTCAGAACATATAGCACGTTGCTGGAAGCAAGCACATTCTCATTCAAAGATGCAAGTTACTATGTAGGAACAAGTTTGTATAGGTATTTCAAAGATGCCCAGGACTGAGCTAAACTTGGTATGTGTCCAACTCCTAGAAATAACTTCATGCCCCATCTCCCTTACTTCCAGCTAGTAAGGATCACATAATTCCTAACAAAGTTTTGACACAGATTCCCAATTCCGGCATTCAGAACATATAGCACGTTGCTGTAAGCAAGCACATTCTCATTCAAAGATGCAAGTTACTATGTAGGAACAAGTTTGTATAGGTATTTCAAAGATGCCCAGAACTGAGCTAAACTTGGTATGTGTCCAACTCCTAGAAATAACTTCATGCCCCATCTCCCTTACTTCCAGCTAGTAAGGATCACATAATTCCTAACAAAGTTTGGACACAGATTCCCAATTCGGGCATTCAGAACATATAGCACGTTGCTGTAAGCAAGCACATTCTCATTCAAAGTTGCAAGTTACTATGTATGAACAAGTTTGTATAGGTATTTCAAAGATGCCCAGAACTGAGCTAAACTTGGTATGTGTCCAACTCTTAGAAATAATTTCATGCCCCATCTCACTTACTTCCAGCTAGTAAGGATCACATAATTCCTAACAAAGTTTTGACACAGATTCCCAATTCGGGCATTCAGAACATATAGCACGTTGCTGCAAGCAAGCATATTCTCATTCAAAGTTGCAAGTTACTATGTAGGAACAAGTTTGTATAGGTATTTCAAAGATGCCCACAACTGAGCTTAACGTTGTATGTCTCCAACTCCTAGAAATAACTTCATGCCCCATCTCACTTACTTCCAGCTAGTAAGGATCACATAATTCCTAACAAAGTTTTGACACAGATTCCCAAATCGGGCATTCAGAACATATAGCACGTTGCTGTAAGCAAGCAGATTCTCATTCAAAGATGCAAGTTACTATGTAGGAACAAGTTTGTATAGGTATTTCAAAGATGCCCAGAACTGAGCTAAACTTGGTATGTGTCCAACTCCTAGAAATAACTTCATGCTCCATCTCCCTTACTTCAAGCTAGTAAGGATCACACAATTCCTAACAAAGTTTTGACACAGATTCCCAATTCGGGCATTCAGAACATATAGCACGTTGCTGTAAGCAAGCAGATTCTCATACAAAGATGCAAGTTACTATGTAGGAACAAGTTTGTATAGGTGTTTCATAGATGCCCAGGACTGAGCTAAACTTGGTATGTGTCCAACTCCTAGAAATAACTTCATGCCCCATCTCCCTTACTTCCAGCTAGTAAGGATCACATAATTCCTAACAAAGTTTTGACACAGATTGCCAATTCCGGCATTCAGAACATATAGCACGTTGCTGTAAGCAAGCACATTCTCATTCAAAGATGCAAGTTACTATGTAGGAACAAGTTTGTGTAGGTATTTCAAAGATGCACAGGACTGAACTAAACTTGGTATGTGTCCAACTCCTAGAAATAACTTCATGCCCCATCTCCCTTACATCCAGCTAGTAAGGATCACATAATTCCTAACAAAGTTTTGACACAGATTCCCAATTCCGGCATTCAGAACATATAGCACGTTGCTGTAAGCAAGCACATTCTCATTCAAAGATGCAAGTTACTATGTAGGAACAAGTTTGTATAGGTATTTCAAAGATGCCCAGGACTGAGCTAAACTTGGTATGTGTCCAACTCCTAGAAATAACTTCATGCCCCATCTCCCTTACTTCCAGCTAGTAAGGATCACATAATTCCTAACAAAGGTTTGACACAGATTGCCAATTCCGGCATTCAGAACATATAGCACGTTGCAGTAAGCAAGCATATTTTCATTCAAAGTTGCAATTTACAATGTAGGAACAAGTTTGTATAGGTATTTCAAAGATGCACAGGACTGAGCTAAACTTGGTATGTGTCCAACTCCTAGAAATAACTTCATGCCCCATCTCCCTTACTTCCAGCTAGTAAGGATCACATAATTCCTAACAAAGTTTTGACACAGATTCCCAATTCCGGCATTCAGAACATATAGCACGTTGCTCTAAGCAAGCACATTCTCATTCAAAGATGCAAGTTACTATGTAGGAACAAGTTTGTATGGGTATTTCAAAGATGCCCAGAACTGAGCTAAACTTGGTATGTGTCCAACTCCTAGAAATAACTTCATGCTCCATCTCCCTTACTTCCAGCTAGTAAGGATCACATAATTCCTAAGAAAGGTTTGACACAGATTCCCAATTCGGGCATTCAGAACATATAGCACGTTGCTGTAAGCAAGCACATTCTCATTCAAAGTTGCAAGTTACTATGTAGGAACAAGTTTGTATAGGTATTTCAAAGATGCACAGGACTGAGCTAAACTTGGTATGTGTCCAACTCCTAGAAATAACTTCATGCCCCATCTCCCTTACATCCAGCTAGTAAGGATCACATAATTCCTAACAAAGTTTTGACACAGATTCCCACTTCCGGCATTCAGAACATATAGCACGTTGCTGTAAGCAAGCACATTCTCATTCAAAGATGCAAGTTACTATGTAGGAACAAGTTTGTATAGGTATTTCAAAGATGCCCAGAACTGAGCTAAACTTGGTGTGTGTCCAACTCCTAGAAATAACTTCATGCCCCATCTCCCTTACTTCCAGCTAGTAAGGATCACACAATTCCTAACAAAGTTATGACACAGATTCCCAATTCGGGCATTCAGAACATATAGCACGTTGCTGTAAGCAAGCAGATTCTCATTCAAAGATGCAAGTTACTATGTAGGAACAAGTTTGTATAGGTATTTCAAAGATGCCCAGAACTGAGCTAGACTTGGTATGTGTCCAACTCCTAGAAATAACTTCATGCCCCATCTCCCTTACTTCCAGCTAGTAAGGATCACATAATTCCTAACAATGATTTGACACAGATTGCCAATTCGGGCATTCAGAACATATAGAACGTTGCTGTAAGCAAGCACATTCTCATTCAAAGATGCAAGTTACTATGTAGGAACAAGTTTGTATAGGTATTTCAAAGATGCCCAGAACTGAGCTAAACTTGGTATGTGTCCAACTCCTAGAAATAACTTCATGCTCCATCTCCCTTACTTCCACCTAGTAAGGATCACATAATTCCTAACAAAGTTTTGACACAGATTGCCAATTCGGGCATTCAGAACATATAGCACGTTGCTGTAAGCAAGCAGATTCTCATTCAAAGATGCAAGTTACTTTGTAGGAACAAGTTTGTATAGGTATTTCAAAGATGCCCAGAACTGAGCTAAACTTGGTATGTGTCCAACTCCTAGAAATAACTTCATGCCCCATCTCCCTTACTTCCAGCTAGTAAGGATCACATAATTCCTAACAAAGTTTTGACACAGATTGCCAATTCGGGCATTCAGAACATATAGCACGTTGCTGTAAGCAAGCACATTCTCATTCAAAGATGCAAGTTACTATGTAGGAACAAGTTTGTATAGGTATTTCAAAGATGCCCAGAACTGAGCTAAACGTTGTATGTCTCCAACTCCTAGAAATAACTTCATGCCCCATCTCCATTACTTCCAGCTAGTAAGGATCACATAATTCCTAACAAAGTTTTGACACAGATTCCCTATTCGGGCCTTCAGAACATATAGCACGTTGCTGTAAGCAAGCACATTTTCATTCAAAGTTGCAAGTTACTATGTAGGAACAAGTTTGTATAGGTATTTCAAAGATGCCCAGAACTGAGCTAAACTTGTTATGTGTCCAACTCCTAGAAATATCTTCATGCCGCATCTCCCTTACTTCCAGCTAGTAAGGATCACATAATTCCTAACAAAGTTTTCACACAGATTCCCAATTCGGGCATTCAGAACATATAGCACGTTGCTGTAAGCAAGCACATTCTCATTCAAAGATGCAAGTTACTATGTAGGAACAAGTTTGTATAGGTATTTCAAAGATGCCCAGAACTGAGCTAAACGTTGTATGTCTCCAACTCCTAGAAATAACTTCATGCCCCATCTCACTTACTTCCAGCTAGTAAGGATCACATAATTCCTAACAAAGTTTTGACACAGATTCCCTTTTCGGGCATTCAGAGCATATAGCACGTTGCTGTAAGCAAGCACATTCTCTTTCAAAGTGTCAAGTTACTATGTAGGAACAAGTTTGTATAGGTATTTCAAAGATGCCCAGAACTCAGCTAAACTTGGTATGTGTCCAACTCCTAGAAATAACTTCATGCCCCATCTCCCTTACTTCCAGCTAGTAAGGATCACATAATTCCTAACAAATTTTGACACAGATTGCCAATTGGGGCATTCAGAACATATAGCACGTTGCTGTAACAAGCACATTCTCATTCAAAGTTGCAAGTTACTATGTAGGAACAAGTTGTATAGGTATTTCAAAGATGCCCAGAACTGAGCTAAACATGGTATGTGTCCAACTCCTAGAAATAACTTCATGCCCCATCTCCCTTACTTCCAGCTAGTAAGGATCACATAATTCCTAACAAATTTTGACACAGATTGCCAATTCGGGCATTCAGAACATATAGCACGTTGCTGTAAGCAAGCAGATTCTCATTCAAAGATGCAAGGTACCATGTAGGAACAAGTTTGTATAGGTATTTCCAAGATGCCCAGAACTGAGCTAAACTTGGTATGTGTCCAACTCCTAGAAATAACTTCATGCCCCATCTCCCTTACTTCCAGCTAGTAAGGATCACATAATTCCTAACAAAATTTGGACACAGATTCCCAATTCGGGCATTCAGAACATATAGCACGTTGCTGTAAGCAAGCACATTCTCATTCAAAGTTGCAAGTTACTATGTATGAACAAGTTTGTATAGGTATTTCAAAGATGCCCAGAACTGAGCTAAACTTGGTATGTGTCCAACTCCTAGAAATAATTTCATGCCCCATCTCACTTACTTCCAGCTAGTAAGGATCACATAATTCCTAACAAAGTTGTGACACAGATTCCCAATTCGGGCATTCAGAACATATAGCACGTTGCTGCAAGCAAGCATATTCTCATTCAAAGTTGCAAGTTACTATGTAGGAACAAGTTTGTATAGGTATTTCAAAGATGCCCAGAACTGAGCTTAACGTTGTATGTCTCCAACTCCTAGAAATAACTTCATGCCCCATCTCACTTACTTCCAGCTAGTAAGGATCACATAATTCCTAACAAAGTTTTGACACAGATTCCCAAATCGGGCATTCAGAACATATAGCACGTTGCTGTAAGCAAGCAGATTCTCATTCAAAGATGCAAGTTACTATGTAGGAACAAGTTTGTATAGGTATTTCAAAGATGCCCAGAACTGAGCTAAACTTGGTATGTGTCCAACTCCTAGAAATAACTTCATGCTCCATCTCCCTTACTTCAAGCTAGTAAGGATCACACAATTCCTAACAAAGTTTTGACACAGATTGCCAATTCGGGCATTCAGAACATATAGCACGTTGCTGTAAGCAAGCAGATTCTCATACAATGATGCAAGTTACTATGTAGGAACAAGTTTGTATAGGTATTTCATAGATGCCCAGGACTGAGCTAAACTTGGTATGTGTCCAACTCCTAGAAATAACTTCATGCCCCATCTCCCTTACTTCCAGCTAGTAAGGATCACATAATTCCTAACAAAGTTTTGACACAGATTGCCAATTCCGGCATTCAGAACATATAGCACGTTGCTGTAAGCAAGCACATTCTCATTCAAAGATGCAAGTTACTATGTAGGAACAAGTTTGTGTAGGTATTTCAAAGAAGCACAGGACTGAACTAAACTTGGTATGTGTCCAACTCCTAGAAATAACTTCATGCCCCATCTCCCTTACATCCAGCTAGTAAGGATCACATAATTCCTAACAAAGTTTTGACACAGATTCCCAATTCCGGCATTCAGAACATATAGCACGTTGCTGTAAGCAAGCACATTCTCATTCAAAGATGCAAGTTACTATGTAGGAACAAGTTTGTATAGGTATTTCAAAGATGCCCAGGACTGAGCTAAACTTGGTATGTGTCCAACTCCTAGAAATAACTTCATGCCCCATCTCCCTTACTTCCAGCTAGTAAGGATCACATAATTCCTAACAAAGGTTTGACACAGATTGCCAATTCCGGCATTCAGAACATATAGCACGTTGCAGTAAGCAAGCATATTTTCATTCAAAGTTGCAATTTACTATGTAGGAACAAGTTTGTATAGGTATTTCAAAGATGCACAGGACTGAGCTAAACTTGGTATGTGTCCAACTCCTAGAAATAACTTCATGCCCCATCTCCCTTACTTCCAGCTAGTAAGGATCACATAATTCCTAACAAAGTTTTGACACAGATTCCCAATTCCGGCATTCAGAACATATAGCACGTTGCTGTAACCAAGCACATTCTCATTCAAAGATGCAAGTTACTATGTAGGAACAAGTTTGTATAGGTATTTCAAAGATGCCCAGAACTGAGCTAAACTTGGTATGTGTCCAACTCCTAGAAATAACTTCATGCTCCATCTCCCTTACTTCCAGCTAGTAAGGATCACATAATTCCTAAGAAAGGTTTGACACAGATTCCCAATTCGGGCATTCAGAACATATAGCACGTTGCTGTAAGCAAGCACATTCTCATTCAAAGTTGCAAGTTACTATGTAGGAACAAGTTTGTATAGGTATTTCAAAGATGCACAGGACTGAGCTAAACTTGGTATGTGTCCAACTCCTAGAAATAACTTCATGCCCCATCTCCCTTACATCCAGCTAGTAAGGATCACATAATTCCTAACAAAGTTTTGACACAGATTCCCACTTCCGGCATTCAGAACATATAGCACGTTGCTGTAAGCAAGCACATTTTCATTCAAAGTTGCAAGTTACTATGTAGGAACAAGTTTGTATAGGTTTTCAAAGATGCCCAGAACTGAGCTAAACTTGGTATGTCTCCAACTCCAAGAAATAACTTCATGCCCCATCTCCCTTACTTCCAGCTAGTAAGGATCACATAATTCCTAACAAAGTTTTGACACAGATTCCCAATTCGGGCATTCAGAACATATAGAACGTTGCTGTAAGCAAGCACATTTTCATTCAAAGTTGCAAGTTACTATGTAGGAACAAGTTTGTATAGGTATTTCAAAGATGCCCAGAACTGAGCTAAACTTGGTATGTGTCCAACTCCTAGAAATAACTTCATGCCCCATCTCCCTTACTTCCAGCTAGTAAGGATCACATAATTCCTAACAAAGTTTTGACACAGATTGCCAATTCGGGCATTCAGAACATATAGCACGTTGCTGTAAGCAAGCACATTCTCATTCAAAGATGCAAGTTACTATGTAGGAACAAGTTTGTATAGGTATTTCAAAGATGCACAGAACTGAGCTAAACGTTGTATGTCTCCAACTCCTAGAAATAACTTCATGCCCCATCTCCCTTACTTCCAGCTAGTAAGGATCACATAATTCCTAACAAAGTTTTGACACAGATTCCTAATTCGGGCATTCAAAACATATAGCACGTTGCTGTAAGCAAGCACATTTTCATTCAAAGTTGCAAGTTACTATGTAGGAACAAGTTTGTATAGGTATTTCAAAGATGCCCAGAACTGAGCTAAACTTGGTATGTGTCCAACTCCTAGAAATAACTTCATGCCCCATCTCCCTTACTTCCAGCTAGTAAGGATCACACAATTCCTAACAAAGTTTTGACACAGATTCCCAATTCGGGCATTCAGAACATATAGCACGTTGCTGTAAGCAAGCAGATTCTCATTCAAAGATGCAAGTTACTATGTAGGAACAAGTTTGTATAGGTATTTCAAAGATGCCCAGAACTGAGCTAAACTTGGTATGTGTCCAACTCCTAGAAATAACTTCATGCCCCATCTCCCTTACTTCCAGGTAGTAAGGATCACATAATTCCTAACAAAGTTTTGACACAGATTCCCAATTCGGGCATTCAGAACATATAGCACGTTGCTGTAAGCAAGCACATTCTCATTCAAAGATGCAAGTTGCTATGTAGGAACAAGTTTGTATAGGTATTTCAAAGATGCCCAGAACTGAGCTAAACTTGGTATGTGTCCAACTCCTAGAAATAACTTCATGCCCCATCTCCCTTACTTCCAGCTAGTAAGGATCACATAATTCCTAACAAAGTTTTGACACAGATTTCCTATTCGGGCATTCAGAACATATAGCACGTTGCTGTAAGCAAGCAAATTTTCATTCAAAGTTGCAAGTTACTATGTAGGAACAAGTTTGTATAGGTATTTCAAAGATGCCCAGAACTGAGCTAAACTTGGTATGTCTCCAACTCCAAGAAATAACTTCATGCCCCATCTCCCTTACTTCCAGCTAGTAAGGATCACATAATTCCTAGCAAAGTTCTGACACAGATTCCCAATTCGGGCATTCAGAACATATAGCACGTTGCTGTAAGCAAGCAGATTCTCATTCAAAGTTGCAAGTTACTATGTAGGAACAAGTTTGTATAGGTATTTCAAAGATGCCCAGAACTGAGCTAAACTTGGTATGTGTCCGCCTCCTAGAAATAACTTCATGCCCCATCTCCCTTACTTCCAGCTAGTAAGGATCACATAATTCCTAACAAAGTTCTGACACAGATTCCCAATTCGGGCATTCAGAACATATAGCACGTTGCTGTAAGCAAGCACATTCTCATTCAAAGTTGCAAGTTACTATGTAGAAACATGTTTGTATAGGTATTTCAAAGATGCCCAGAACTGAGCTAAACTTGGTATGTGTCCAACTCCTAGAAATAACTTCATGCCCCATCTCCCTTACTTCCAGCTAGTAAGGATCACATAATTCCTAACAAAGTTTTGACACAGATTCCCAATTCGGGCATTCAGAACATATAGCACGTTGCTGTAAGCAAGCACATTCTCATTCAAAGTTGCAAGTTACTATGTAGGAACAAGTTTGTATAGGTATTTCAAAGATGCCCAGAACTGAGCTAAACTTGGTATGTGTCCAACTCCTAGAAATAACTTCATGCCCCATCTCCCTTACTTCCAGCTAGTAAGGATCACATAATTCCTAACAAAATTTTGACACAGATTCCCAATTCGGGCATTCAGAACATATAGCACGTTGCTGTAAGCAAGCACATTCTCATTCAAAGTTGCAAATTACTATGTAGGAACAAGTTTGTATAGGTATTTCAAAGATGCCCAGAACTGAGCTAAACTTGGTATGTGTCCAACTCCTAGAAATAACTTCATGCCCCATCTCCCTTACTTCCAGCTAGTAAGGATCACATAATTCCTAACAAAGTTTTGACACAGATTGCCAATTCGGGCATTCAGAACATATAGCACGTTGCTGTAAGCAAGCACATTCTCATTCAAAGATGCAAGTTACTATGTAGGAACAAGTTTGTGTAGGTATTTCAAAGATGCCCAGAACTGAGCTAAACTTGGTATGTGTCCAACTCCTAGAAATAACTTCATGCTCCATCTCCCTTACTTCCAGCTAGTAAGGATCACATAATTCCTAACAAAGTTTTGACACAGATTCCCAATTCGGGCATTCAGAACCTATAGCACGTTGCTGCAAGCAAGCACATTCTCATTCAAAGTTGCAAGTTACTATGTAGGAACAAGTTTGTATAGGCATTTCAAAGATGCCCAGAACTGAGCTAAACGTGGTGTGTGTCCAACTCCTACAAATAACTTCATGCCCCATCTCCCTTACTTCAAGCTAGTAAGGATCACACAATTCCTAACAAAGTTTTGACACAGATTCCCAATTCGGGCATTCAGAACATATAGCACGTTGCTGTAAGCAAGCAGATTCTCATTCAAAGATGCAAGTTACTATGTAGGAACAAGTTTGTATAGGTATTTCAAAGATGCCCAGAACTGAGCTAAACTTGGTATGTGTCCAACTCCTAGAAATAACTTCATGCCCCATCTCCCTTACTTCCAGCTAGTAAGGATCACATAATTCCTAACAAAGTTTTGACACAGATTCCCAATTCGGGCATTCAGAACATATAGCACGTTGCTGTCAGCAAGCACATTCTCATTCAAAGTTGCAAGTTACTATGTAGGAACAAGTTTGTATAGGTATTTCAAAGATGCCCAGAACTGAGCTAAACTTGGTATGTGTCCAACTCCTAGAAATAACTTCATGCCCCATCTCCCTTACTTCCAGCTAGTAAGGATCACATAATTCCTAACAAAGTTTTGACACAGATTCCCAATTCGGGCATTCAGAACATATAGCACGTTGCTGTAAGCAAGCACATTCTCATTCAAAGTTGCAAATTACTATGTAGGAACAAGTTTGTATAGGTATTTCAAAGATGCCCAGAACTGAGCTAAACTTGGTATGTGTCCAACTCCTAGAAATAACTTCATGCCCCATCTCCCTTACTTCCAGCTAGTAAGGATCACATAATTCCTAACAAAGTTTTGACACAGATTCCCAATTCGGGCATTCAGAACATATAGCACGTTGCTGTAAGCAAGCAGATTCTCATTCAAAGATGCAAGTTACTATGTAGGAACAAGTTTGTATAGGTATTTCAAAGATGCCCAGAACTGAGCTAAACTTGGTATGTGTCCATCTCCTAGAAATAGCTTCATGCCCCATCTCCCTTACTTCCAGCTAGTAAGGATCACATAATTCCTAACAATGTTTTGACACAGATTGCCAATTCGGGCATTCAGAACATATAGCACGTTGCTGTAATCAAGCACATTCTCATTCAAAGATGCAAGTTACTATGTAGGAACAAGTTTGTATAGGTATTTCAAAGATGTCCAGAACTGAGCTAAACTTGGTATGTGTCCAACTCCTAGAAATAACTTCATGCTCCATCTCCCTTACTTCCACCTAGTAAGGATCACATAATTCCTAACAAAGTTTTGACACAGATTGCCAATTCGGGCATTCAGAACATATAGCACGTTGCTGTAAGCAAGCAGATTCTCATTCAAAGATGCAAGTTACTATGTAGGAACAAGTTTGTATAGGTATTTCAAAGATGCCCGAACTGAGCTAAACTTGGTATGTGTCCAACTCCTAGAAATAACTTCATGCCTCTCTCCCTTACTTACAGTTAGTAAGGATCACATAATTCCTAACAAAGTTTTGACACAGATTGCCAATTCGGGCATTCAGAACATATAGCACGTTGCTGTAAGCAAGCACATTCTCATTCAAAGATGCAAGTTACTATGTAGGAACAAGTTTGTATAGGTATTTCAAAGATGCACAGGACTGAGCTAAACTTGGTATGTGTCCAACTCCTAGAAATAACTTCATGCCCCATCTCCCTTACTTCCAGCTAGTAAGGATCACATAATTCCTAACAAAGTTTTGACACATATTCCCAATTCGTGCATTCAGAACATATAGCACGTTGCTGTAAGCAAGCACATTTTCATTCAAAGTTGCAAGTTACTATGTAGGAACAAGTTTGTATAGGTTTTCAAAGATGCCCAGAACTGAGCTAAACTTGGTATGTCTCCAACTCCAAGAAATAACTTCATGCCCCATCTCCCTTACTTCCAGCTAGTAAGGATCACATAATTCCTAACAAAGTTTTGACACAGATTCCCAATTCGGGCATTCAGAACATATAGAACGTTGCTGTAAGCAAGCACATTTTCATTCAAAGTTGCAAGTTACTATGTAGGAACAAGTT
Organism: Diceros bicornis minor; assembly: GCF_020826845.1. NCBI lineage: Eukaryota > Metazoa > Chordata > Mammalia > Perissodactyla > Rhinocerotidae > Diceros > Diceros bicornis. Next base: position 223,649 of record NW_026690925.1, read on the forward strand.
TGTATAGGTATTTCAAAGATGCCCAGAACTGAGCTAAACTTGGTATGTGTCCAACTCCTAGAAATAACTTCATGCCCCATCTCCCTTACTTCCAGCTAGTAAGGATCACATAATTCCTAACAAAGTTTTGACACAGATTGCCAATTCGGGCATTCAGAACATATAGCACGTTGCTGTAAGCAAGCACATTCTCATTCAAAGATGCAAGTTACTATGTAGGAACAAGTTTGTATAGGTATTTCAAAGATGCACAGAACTGAGCTAAACGTTGTATGTCTCCAACTCCTAGAAATAACTTCATGCCCCATCTCCCTTACTTCCAGCTAGTAAGGATCACATAATTCCTAACAAAGTTTTGACACAGATTCCTAATTCGGGCATTCAAAACATATAGCACGTTGCTGTAAGCAAGCACATTTTCATTCAAAGTTGCAAGTTACTATGTAGGAACAAGTTTGTATAGGTATTTCAAAGATGCCCAGAACTGAGCTAAACTTGGTATGTGTCCAACTCCTAGAAATAACTTCATGCCCCATCTCCCTTACTTCCAGCTAGTAAGGATCACACAATTCCTAACAAAGTTTTGACACAGATTCCCAATTCGGGCATTCAGAACATATAGCACGTTGCTGTAAGCAAGCAGATTCTCATTCAAAGATGCAAGTTACTATGTAGGAACAAGTTTGTATAGGTATTTCAAAGATGCCCAGAACTGAGCTAAACTTGGTATGTGTCCAACTCCTAGAAATAACTTCATGCCCCATCTCCCTTACTTCCAGGTAGTAAGGATCACATAATTCCTAACAAAGTTTTGACACAGATTCCCAATTCGGGCATTCAGAACATATAGCACGTTGCTGTAAGCAAGCACATTCTCATTCAAAGATGCAAGTTGCTATGTAGGAACAAGTTTGTATAGGTATTTCAAAGATGCCCAGAACTGAGCTAAACTTGGTATGTGTCCAACTCCTAGAAATAACTTCATGCCCCATCTCCCTTACTTCCAGCTAGTAAGGATCACATAATTCCTAACAAAGTTTTGACACAGATTTCCTATTCGGGCATTCAGAACATATAGCACGTTGCTGTAAGCAAGCACATTTTCATTCAAAGTTGCAAGTTACTATGTAGGAACAAGTTTGTATAGGTATTTCAAAGATGCCCAGAACTGAGCTAAACTTGGTATGTCTCCAACTCCAAGAAATAACTTCATGCCCCATCTCCCTTACTTCCAGCTAGTAAGGATCACATAATTCCTAGCAAAGTTCTGACACAGATTCCCAATTCGGGCATTCAGAACATATAGCACGTTGCTGTAAGCAAGCAGATTCTCATTCAAAGTTGCAAGTTACTATGTAGGAACAAGTTTGTATAGGTATTTCAAAGATGCCCAGAACTGAGCTAAACTTGGTATGTGTCCGCCTCCTAGAAATAACTTCATGCCCCATCTCCCTTACTTCCAGCTAGTAAGGATCACATAATTCCTAACAAAGTTCTGACACAGATTCCCAATTCGGGCATTCAGAACATATAGCACGTTGCTGTAAGCAAGCACATTCTCATTCAAAGTTGCAAGTTACTATGTAGAAACATGTTTGTATAGGTATTTCAAAGATGCCCAGAACTGAGCTAAACTTGGTATGTGTCCAACTCCTAGAAATAACTTCATGCCCCATCTCCCTTACTTCCAGCTAGTAAGGATCACATAATTCCTAACAAAGTTTTGACACAGATTCCCAATTCGGGCATTCAGAACATATAGCACGTTGCTGTAAGCAAGCACATTCTCATTCAAAGTTGCAAGTTACTATGTAGGAACAAGTTTGTATAGGTATTTCAAAGATGCCCAGAACTGAGCTAAACTTGGTATGTGTCCAACTCCTAGAAATAACTTCATGCCCCATCTCCCTTACTTCCAGCTAGTAAGGATCACATAATTCCTAACAAAATTTTGACACAGATTCCCAATTCGGGCATTCAGAACATATAGCACGTTGCTGTAAGCAAGCACATTCTCATTCAAAGTTGCAAATTACTATGTAGGAACAAGTTTGTATAGGTATTTCAAAGATGCCCAGAACTGAGCTAAACTTGGTATGTGTCCAACTCCTAGAAATAACTTCATGCCCCATCTCCCTTACTTCCAGCTAGTAAGGATCACATAATTCCTAACAAAGTTTTGACACAGATTGCCAATTCGGGCATTCAGAACATATAGCACGTTGCTGTAAGCAAGCACATTCTCATTCAAAGATGCAAGTTACTATGTAGGAACAAGTTTGTGTAGGTATTTCAAAGATGCCCAGAACTGAGCTAAACTTGGTATGTGTCCAACTCCTAGAAATAACTTCATGCTCCATCTCCCTTACTTCCAGCTAGTAAGGATCACATAATTCCTAACAAAGTTTTGACACAGATTCCCAATTCGGGCATTCAGAACCTATAGCACGTTGCTGCAAGCAAGCACATTCTCATTCAAAGTTGCAAGTTACTATGTAGGAACAAGTTTGTATAGGCATTTCAAAGATGCCCAGAACTGAGCTAAACGTGGTGTGTGTCCAACTCCTACAAATAACTTCATGCCCCATCTCCCTTACTTCAAGCTAGTAAGGATCACACAATTCCTAACAAAGTTTTGACACAGATTCCCAATTCGGGCATTCAGAACATATAGCACGTTGCTGTAAGCAAGCAGATTCTCATTCAAAGATGCAAGTTACTATGTAGGAACAAGTTTGTATAGGTATTTCAAAGATGCCCAGAACTGAGCTAAACTTGGTATGTGTCCAACTCCTAGAAATAACTTCATGCCCCATCTCCCTTACTTCCAGCTAGTAAGGATCACATAATTCCTAACAAAGTTTTGACACAGATTCCCAATTCGGGCATTCAGAACATATAGCACGTTGCTGTCAGCAAGCACATTCTCATTCAAAGTTGCAAGTTACTATGTAGGAACAAGTTTGTATAGGTATTTCAAAGATGCCCAGAACTGAGCTAAACTTGGTATGTGTCCAACTCCTAGAAATAACTTCATGCCCCATCTCCCTTACTTCCAGCTAGTAAGGATCACATAATTCCTAACAAAGTTTTGACACAGATTCCCAATTCGGGCATTCAGAACATATAGCACGTTGCTGTAAGCAAGCACATTCTCATTCAAAGTTGCAAATTACTATGTAGGAACAAGTTTGTATAGGTATTTCAAAGATGCCCAGAACTGAGCTAAACTTGGTATGTGTCCAACTCCTAGAAATAACTTCATGCCCCATCTCCCTTACTTCCAGCTAGTAAGGATCACATAATTCCTAACAAAGTTTTGACACAGATTCCCAATTCGGGCATTCAGAACATATAGCACGTTGCTGTAAGCAAGCAGATTCTCATTCAAAGATGCAAGTTACTATGTAGGAACAAGTTTGTATAGGTATTTCAAAGATGCCCAGAACTGAGCTAAACTTGGTATGTGTCCAACTCCTAGAAATAACTTCATGCCCCATCTCCCTTACTTCCAGCTAGTAAGGATCACATAATTCCTAACAAAGTTTTGACACAGATTGCCAATTCGGGCATTCAGAACATATAGCACGTTGCTATAAGCAAGCACAATCTCATTCAATGTTGCAAGTTACTATGTAGGAACAAGTTAGTATAGGTATTTCAAAGATGCCCAGAACTGAGCTAAACTTGGTATGTGTCCAACTCCTAGAAATAACTTCATGCCCCATCACCCTTACTTCCAGCTAGTAAGGATCACATAATTCCTAACAAAGTTTTGACACAGATTCCCAATTCGGGCATTCAGAACATATAGCACGTTGCTGTAAGCAAGCACATTCTCATTCAAAGTTGCAAGTTACTATGCAGGAACAAGTTTGTATAGGTACTTCAAAGATGCCCAGAACTGAGCTAAACTTGGTATGTGTCCAACTCCTAGAAATAACTTCATGCCCCATCTCCCTTACTTCCAGCTAGTAAGGATCACATAATTCCTAACAAAGATTTCACACATATTCCCAATTCGGGCATTCAGAACATATAGCACGTTGCTGTAAGCAAGCACATTCCCATTCAAAGATGCAAGTTACTATGTAGGAACAAGTTTGTATAGGTATTTCAAAGATGCCCAGAACTGAGCTAAACTTGGTATGTGTCCAACTCCTAGAAATAACTTCATGCCGAATCTCCCTTACTTCCAACTAGTAAGGATCACATAATTCCTAACAAAGTTTTGACACAGATTCCCAATTTGGGCATTCAGAACATATAGCACGTTGCTGTAAGCAAGCACATTCTCATTCAAAGTTGCAAGTTACTATGTAGGAACAAGTTTGTATAGGTATTTCAAAGATGCCCAGAACTGAGCTAAACTTGTTGTGTCTCCAACTCCTAGAAATAACTTCATGCCCCATCTCACTTACTTCCAGCTAGTAAGGATCACATAATTCCTAACAAAGTTTTGACACAGATTCCCAATTCGGGCATTCAGAACATATAGCACGTTGCTGTAAGCAAGCACATTCTCATTCAAAGTTGCAAGTTACTATGTAGGAACAAGTTTGTATAGGTATTTCAAAGATGCCCAGAACTGAGCTAAACTTGGTATGTGTCCAACTCCTAGAAATACCTTCATGCCCCAACTCCCTTACTTCCATCTAGTAAGGATCACATAATTTCTAACAAAGTTTTGACACAGATTCCCAATTCGGGCATTCAGAACATATAGCACGTTGCTGTAAGCAAGCAGATTCTCATTCAAAGATGCAAGTTACTATGTAGGAACAAGTTTGTATAGGTATTTCAAAGATGCCCAGAACTGAGCTAAACTTGGTATGTCTCCAACTCCTAGAAATAACTTCATGCCCCATCTCCCTTACTTCCAGCTAGTAAGGATCACATAATTCCTAACAAAGTTTTGACACAGATTGCCAATTCGGGCATACAGAACATATAGCACGTTGCTGTAAGCAAGCAGATTCTCATTCAAAGATGCAAGTTACTATGTAGGAACAAGTTTTTATAGATATTTCAAAGATGCCCAGAACTGAGATAAACTTGGTATGTGTCCAACTCCTAGAAATAACTTCATGCCCCATCTCCCTTACTTCCAGCTAGTAAGGATCACATAATTCCTAACAAAGTTTTGACACAGATTCCCAATTCGGGCATTCAGAACATATAGCACGTTGCTGTAAGCAAGCACATTTTCATTCAAAGTTGCAAGTTACTATGTAGGAACAAGTTTGTATAGGTATTTCAAAGATGCCCAGAACTGAGCTAAACTTGGTATGTCTCCAACTCCAAGAAATAAATTCATGCCCCATCTCCCTTACTTCCAGCTAGTAAGGATCACATAATTCCTAACAAAGTTTTGACACAGATTCCCAATTCGGGCATTCAGAACATATAGCACGTTGCTGTAAGCAAGCACATTTTCATTCAAAGTTGCAAGTTACTATGTAGGAACAAGTTTGTATAGGTATTTCAAAGATGCCCAGAACTGAGCTAAACTTGGTATGTGTCCAACTCCTAGAAATAACTTCATGCCCCATCTCCCTTACTTTCAGCTAGTAAGGATCACACAATTCCTAACAAAGTTTTGACACAGATTCCCAATTCGGGCATTCAGAACATATAGCACGTTGCTGTAAGCAAGCAGATTCTCATTCAAACATGCAAGTTACTATGTAGGAACAAGTTTGTATAGGTATTTCAAAGATGCCCAGAACTGAGCTAAACTTGGTGTGTGTCCAACTCCTAGAAATAACTTCATGCCCCATCTCCCTTACTTCCAGCTAGTAAGGATCACACAATTCCTAACAAAGTTATGACACAGATTCCCAATTCGGGCATTCAGAACATACAGCACGTTGCTGTAAGCAAGCAGATTCTCATTCAAAGATGCAAGTTACTATGTAGGAACAAGTTTGTATAGGTATTTCAAAGATGCACAGAACTGAGCTAAACTTGGTATGTGTCCAACTCCTAGAAATAACTTCATGCCCCATCTCCCTTACTTCCAGCTAGTAAGGATCACATAATTCCTAACAAAGTTTTGACACAGATTGCCAATTCGGGCATTCAGAACATATAGCACGTTGCTGTAAGCAAGCACATTCTCATTCAAAGATGCAAGTTACTATGTAGGAACAAGTTTGTATAGGTATTTCAAAGATGCCCAGAACTGAGCTAAACTTGGTATGTGTCCAACTCCTGGAAATAACTTCATGCTCCATCTCCCTTACTTCCACCTAGTAAGGATCACATAATTCCTAACAAAGTTTTGACACAGATTGCCAATTCGGGCATTCAGAACATATAGCACGTTGCTGTAAGCAAGCAGATTCTCATTCAAAGATGCAAGTTACTATGTAGGAACAAGTTTGTATAGGTATTTCAAAGATGCCCGAACTGAGCTAAACTTGGTATGTGTCCAACTCCTAGAAATAACTTCATGCCCCTCTCCCTTACTTCCAGCTAGTAAGGATCACATAATTCCTAACAAAGTTTTGACACAGATTGCCAATTCGGGCATTCAGAACATATAGCACGTTGCTGTAAGCAAGCACATTCTCATTCAAAGATGCAAGTTACTATGTAGGAACAAGTTTGTATAGGTATTTCAAAGATGCACAGGACTGAGCTAAACTTGGTATGTGTCCAACTCCTAGAAATAACTTCATGCCCCATCTCCCTTACTTCCAGCTAGTAAGGTTCACATAATTCCTAACAAAGATTTCACACATATTCCCAATTCGGGCATTCAGAACATATAGCACGTTGCTGTAAGCAAGCACATTCCCCTTCAAAGATGCAAGTTACTATGTAGGAACAAGTTTGTATAGGTATTTCAAAGATGCCCAGAACTGAGCTAAACTTGGTATGTGTCCAACTCCTAGAAATAACTTCATGCCTCATCTCCCTTACTTCCAGCTAGTAAGGATCACATAATTCCTAACAAAGTTTTGACACAGATTGCCAATTCGGGCATTCAGAACATATAGCACGTTGCTATAAGCAAGCACAATCTCATTCAATGTTGCAAGTTACTATGTAGGAACAAGTTTGTATAGGTATTTCAAAGATGCCCAGAACTGAGCTAAACTTGGTATGTGTCCAACTCCTAGAAATAACTTCATGCCCCATCACCCTTACTTCCAGCTAGTAAGGATCACATAATTCCTAACAAAGTTTTGACACAGATTCCCAATTCGGGCATTCAGAACATATAGCACGTTGCTGTAAGCAAGCACATTCTCATTCAAAGTTGCAAGTTACTATGCAGGAACAAGTTTGTATAGGTACTTCAAAGATGCCCAGAACTGAGCTAAACTTGGTATGTGTCCAACTCCTAGAAATAACTTCATGCCCCATCTCCCTTACTTCCAGCTAGTAAGGATCACATAATTCCTAACAAAGATTTCACACATATTCCCAATTCGGGCCTTCAGAACATATAGCACGTTGCTGTAAGCAAGCACATTCCCCTTCAAAGATGCAAGTTACTATGTAGGAACAAGTTTGTATAGGTATTTCAAAGATGCCCAGAACTGAGCTAAACTTGGTATGTGTCCAACTCCTAGAAATAACTTCATGCCGAATCTCCCTTACTTCCAACTAGTAAGGATCACATAATTCCTAACAAAGTTTTGACACAGATTCCCAATTCGGGCATTCAGAACATATAGCACGTTGCTGTAAGCAAGCACATTCTCATTCAAAGTTGCAAGTTACTATGTAGGAACAAGTTTGTATAGATATTTCAAAGATGCCCAGAACTGAGATAAACTTGGTATGTGTCCAACTCCTAGAAATAACTTCATGCCCCATCTCCCTTACTTCCAGCTAGTAAGGATCACATAATTCCTAACAAAGTTTTGACACAGATTCCCAATTCGGGCATTCAGAACATATAGCACGTTGCTGTAAGCAAGCACATTTTCATTCAAAGTTGCAAGTTACTATGTAGGAACAAGTTTGTATAGGTATTTCAAAGATGCCCAGAACTGAGCTAAACTTGGTATGTCTCCAACTCCAAGAAATAACTTCATGCCCCATCTCCCTTACTTCCAGCTAGTAAGGATCACATAATTCCTAACAAAGTTTTGACACAGATTCCCAATTCGGGCATTCAGAACATATAGCACGTTGCTGTAAGCAAGCACATTTTCATTCAAAGTTGCAAGTTACTATGTAGGAACAAGTTTGTATAGGTATTTCAAAGATGCCCAGAACTGAGTTAAACTTGGTATGTGTCCAACTCCTAGAAATAACTTCATGCCCCATCTCCCTTACTTTCAGCTAGTAAGGATCACACAATTCCTAACAAAGTTTTGACACAGATTCCCAATTCGGGCATTCAGAACATATAGCACGTTGCTGTAAGCAAGCAGATTCTCATTCAAAGATGCAAGTTACTATGTAGGAACAAGTTTGTATAGGTATTTCAAAGATGCCCAGAACTCTGCTAAACTTGGTGTGTGTCCAACTCCTAGAAATAACTTCATGCCCCATCTCCCTTACTTCCAGCTAGTAAGGATCACACAATTCCTAACAAAGTTATGACACAGATTCCCAATTCGGGCATTCAGAACATATAGCACGTTGCTGTAAGCAAGCAGATTCTCATTCAAAGATGACAGTTACTATGTAGGAACAAGTTTGTATAGGTATTTCAAAGATGCCCAGAACTGAGCTAAACTTGGTATGTGTCCAACTCCTAGAAATAACTTCATGCCCCATCTCCCTTACATCCAGCTAGTAAGGATCACATAATTCCTAACAAAGTTTTGACACAGATTGCCAATTCGGGCATTCAGAACATATAGCACGTTGCTGTAAGCAAGCACATTCTCATTCAAAGATGCAAGTTACTATGTAGGAACAAGTTTGTATAGGTATTTCAAAGATGCCCAGAACTGAGCTAAACTTGGTATGTGTCCAACTCCTAGAAATAACTTCATGCTCCATCTCCCTTACTTCCACCTAGTAAGGATCACATAATTCCTAACAAAGTTTTGACACAGATTGCCAATTCGGGCATTCAGAACATATAGCACGTTGCTGTAAGCAAGCAGATTCTCATTCAAAGATGCAAGTTACTATGTAGGAACAAGTTTGTATAGGTATTTCAAAGATGCCCGAACTGAGCTAAACTTGGTATGTGTCCAACTCCTAGAAATAACTTCATGCCCCTCTCCCTTACTTACAGCTAGTAAGGATCACATAATTCCTAACAAAGTTTTGACACAGATTGCCAATTCGGGCATTCAGAACATATAGCACGTTGCTGTAAGCAAGCACATTCCCATTCAAAGATGCAAGTTACTATGTAGGAACAAGTTTGTATAGGTATTTCAAAGATGCCCAGAACTGAGCTAAACTTGGTATGTGTCCAACTCCTAGAAATAACTTCATGCCGAATCTCCCTTACTTCCAACTAGTAAGGATCACATAATTCCTAACAAAGTTTTGACACAGATTCCCAATTCGGGCATTCAGAACATATAGCACGTTGCTGTAAGCAAGCACATTCTCATTCAAAGTTGCAAGTTACTATGTAGGAACAAGTTTGTATAGGTATTTCAAAGATGCCCAGAACTGAGCTAAACTTGTTGTGTCTCCAACTCCTAGAAATAACTTCATGCCCCATCTCCCTTACTTCCAGCTAGTAAGGATCACATAATTCCTAACAAAGTTTTGACACAGATTCCCAATTCGGGCATTCAGAACATATAGCACGTTGCTGTAAGCAAGCACATTCTCATTCAAAGTTGCAAGTTACTATGTAGGAACAAGTTTGTATAGGTATTTCAAAGATGCCCAGAACTGAGCTAAACTTGGTATGTGTCCAACTCCTAGAAATACCTTCATGCCCCAACTCCCTTACTTCCATCTAGTAAGGATCACATAATTTCTAACAAAGTTTTGACACAGATTCCCAATTCGGGCATTCAGAACATATAGCACGTTGCTGTAAGCAAGCAGATTCTCATTCAAAGATGCAAGTTACTATGTAGGAACAAGTTTGTATAGGTATTTCAAAGATGCCCAGAACTGAGCTAAACTTGGTATGTCTCCAACTCCTAGAAATAACTTCATGCCCCATCTCCCTTACTTCCAGCTAGTAAGGATCACATAATTCCTAACAAAGTTTTGACACAGATTGCCAATTCGGGCATTCAGAACATATAGCACGTTGCTGTAAGCAAGCAGATTCTCATTCAAAGATGCAAGTTACTATGTAGGAACAAGTTTTTATAGATATTTCAAAGATGCCCAGAACTGAGATAAACTTGGTATGTGTCCAACTCCTAGAAATAACTTCATGCCCCATCTCCCTTACTTCCAGCTAGTAAGGATCACATAATTCCTAACAAAGTTTTGACACAGATTCCCAATTCGGGCATTCAGAACATATAGCACGTTGCTGTAAGCAAGCACATTTTCATTCAAAGTTGCAAGTTACTATGTAGGAACAAGTTTGTATAGGTATTTCAAAGATGCCCAGAACTGAGCTAAACTTGGTATGTCTCCAACTCCAAGAAATAACTTCATGCCCCATCTCCCTTACTTCCAGCTAGTAAGGATCACATAATTCCTAACAAAGTTTTGACACAGATTCCCAATTCGGGCATTCAGAACATATAGCACGTTGCTGTAAGCAAGCACATTTTCATTCAAAGTTGCAAGTTACTATGTAGGAACAAGTTTGTATAGGTATTTCAAAGATGCCCAGAACTGAGCTAAACTTGGTATGTGTCCAACTCCTAGAAATAACTTCATGCCCCATCTCCCTTACTTTCAGCTAGTAAGGATCACACAATTCCTAACAAAGTTTTGACACAGATTCCCAATTCGGGCATTCAGAACATATAGCACGTTGCTGTAAGCAAGCAGATTCTCATTCAAAGATGCAAGTTACTATGTAGGAACAAGTTTGTATAGGTATTTCAAAGATGCCCGAACTGAGCTAAACTTGGTATGTGTCCAACTCCTAGAAATAACTTCATGCCCCTCTCCCTTACTTACAGCTAGTAAGGATCACATAATTCCTAACAAAGTTTTGACACAGATTGCCAATTCGGGCATTCAGAACATATAGCACGTTGCTGTAAGCAAGCACATTCTCATTAAAAGATGCAAGTTACTATGTAGGAACAAGTTTGTATAGGTATTTCAAAGATGCACAGGACTGAGCTAAACTTGGTATGTGTCCAACTCCTAGAAATAACTTCATGCCCCATCTCCCTTACTTCCAGCTAGTAAGGATCACATAATTCCTAACAAAGATTTCACACATATTCCCAATTCGGGCATTCAGAACATATAGCACGTTGCTGTAAGCAAGCACATTCCCCTTCAAAGATGGAAGTTACTATGTATGAACAAGTTTGTATAGGTATTTCAAAGATGCCCAGAACTGAGCTAAACTTGGTATGTGTCCAACTCCTAGAAATAACTTCATGCCTCATCTCCCTTACTTCCAGCTAGTAAGGATCACATAATTCCTAACAAAGTTTTGACACAGATTGCCAATTCGGGCATTCAGAACATATAGCACGTTGCTGTAAGCAAGCACATTCTCATTCAAAGTTGCAAGTTACTATGCAGGAACAAGTTTGTACTGGTACTTCAAAGATGCCCAGAACTGAGCTAAACTTGGTATGTGTCCAACTCCTAGAAATAACTTCATGCCCCATCTCCCTTACTTCCAGCTACTAAGGATCACATAATTCCTAACAAAGATTTCACACATATTCCCAATTCGGGCATTCAGAACATATAGCACGTTGCTGTAAGCAAGCACATTCCCCTTCAAAGATGCAAGTTACTATGTAGGAACAAGTTTGTATAGGTATTTCAAAGATGCCCAGAACTGAGCTAAACTTGGTATGTGTCCAACTCCTACAAATAACTTCATGCCGAATCTCCCTTACTTCCAACTAGTAAGGATCACATAATTCCTAACAAAGTTTGGACACAGATTCCCAATTCGGGCATTCAGAACATATAGCACGTTGCTGTAAGCAAGCACATTCTCATTCAAAGTTGCAAGTTACTATGTAGGAACAAGTTTGTATAGGTATTTCAAAGATGCCCAGAACTGAGCTAAACTTGTTGTGTCTCCAACTCCTAGAAATAACTTCATGCCCCATCTCCCTTACTTCCAGCTAGTAAGGATCACATAATTCCTAACAAAGTTTTGACACAGATTCCCAATTCGGGCATTCAGAACATATAGCACGTTGCTGTAAGCAAGCACATTCTCATTCAAAGTTGCAAGTTACTATGTAGGAACAAGTTTGTATAGGTATTTCAAAGATGCCCAGAACTGAGCTAAACTTGGTATGTGTCCAACTCCTAGAAATACCTTCATGCCCCAACTCCCTTACTTCCATCTAGTAAGGATCACATAATTTCTAACAAAGTTTTGACACAGATTCCCAATTCGGGCATTCAGAACATATAGCACGTTGCTGTAAGCAAGCAGATTCTCATTCAAAGATGCAAGTTACTATGTAGGAACAAGTTTGTATAGGTATTTCAAAGATGCCCAGAACTGAGCTAAACTTGGTATGTGTCCAACTCCTAGAAATACCTTCATGCCCCAACTCCCTTATTTCCATCTAGTAAGGATCACATAATTTCTAACAAAGTTTTGACACAGATTCCCAATTCGGGCATTCAGAACATATAGCACGTTGCTGTAAGCAAGCAGATTCTCATTCAAAGATGCAAGTTACTATGTAGGAACAAGTTTGTATAGGTATTTCAAAGATGCCCAGAACTGAGCTAAACTTGGTATGTCTCCAACTCCTAGAAATAACTTCATGCCCCATCTCCCCTACTTCCAGCTAGTAAGGATCACATAATTCCTAACAAAGTTTTGACACAGATTGCCAATTCGGGCATTCAGAACATATAGCACGTTGCTGTAAGCAAGCAGATTCTCATTCAAAGATGCAAGTTACTATGTAGGAACAAGTTTGTATAGATATTTCAAAGATGCCCAGAACTGAGATAAACTTGGTATGTGTCCAACTCCTAGAAATAACTTCATGCCCCATCTCCCTTACTTCCAGCTAGTAAGGATCACATAATTCCTAACAAAGATTTGACACAGATTCCCAATTCGGGCATTCAGAACATATAGCACGTTGCTGTAAGCAAGCACATTTTCATTCAAAGTTGCAAGTTACTATGTAGGAACAAGTTTGTATAGGTATTTCAAAGATGCCCAGAACTGAGCTAAACTTGGTATGTCTCCAACTCCAAGAAATAACTTCATGCCCCATCTCCCTTACTTCCAGCTAGTAAGGATCACATAATTCCTAACAAAGTTTTGACACAGATTCCCAATTCGGGCATTCAGAACATATAGCACGTTGCTGTAAGCAAGCACATTTTCATTCAAAGTTGCAAGTTACTATGTAGGAACAAGTTTGTATAGGTATTTCAAAGATGCCCAGAACTGAGCTAAACTTGGTATGTGTCCAACTCCTAGAAATAACTTCATGCCCCATCTCCCTTACTTTCAGCTAGTAAGGATCACACAATTCCAAACAAAGTTTTGACACAGATTCCCAATTCGGGAATTGAGAACATATAGCACGTTGCTGTAAGCAAGCAGATTCTCATTCAAACATGCAAGTTACTATGTAGGAACAAGTTTGTATAGGTATTTCAAAGATGCCCAGAACTGAGCTAAACTTGGTGTGTGTCCAACTCCTAGAAATAACTTCATGCCCCATCTCCCTTACTTCCAGCTAGTAAGGATCACACAATTCCTAACAAAGTTATGACACAGATTCACAATTCGGGCATTCAGAACATATAGCACGTTGCTGTAAGCAAGCAGATTCTCATTCAAAGATGCAAGTTACTATGTAGGAACAAGTTTGTATAGGTATTTCAAAGATGCCCAGAACTGAGCTAAACTTGGTATGTGTCCAACTCCTAGAAATAACTTCATGCCCCATCTCCCTTACTTCCAGCTAGTAAGGATCACATAATTCCTAACAAAGTTTTGACACAGATTGCCAATTCGGGCATTCAGAACATATAGCACGTTGCTGTAAGCAAGCACATTCTAATTCAAAGATGCAAGTTACTATGTAGGAACAAGTTTGTATAGGTATTTCAAAGATGCCCAGAACTGAGCTAAACTTGGTATGTGTCCAACTCCTAGAAATAACTTCATGCTCCATCTCCCTTACTTCCACCTAGTAAGGATCACATAATTCCTAACAAAGTTTTGACACAGATTGCCAATTCGGGCATTCAGAACATATAGCACGTTGCTGTAAGCAAGCAGATTCTCATTCAAAGATGCAAGTTACTATGTAGGAACAAGTTTGTATAGGTATTTCAAAGATGCCCGAACTGAGCTAAATTTGGTATGTGTCCAACTCCTAGAAATAACTTCATGCCCCTCTCCCTTACTTACAGCTAGTAAGGATCACATAATTCCTAACAAAGTTTTGACACAGATTGCCAATTCGGGCATTCAGAACATATAGCACGTTGCTGTAAGCAAGCACATTCTCATTCAAAGATGCAAGTTACTATGTAGGAACAAGTTTGTATAGGTATTTCAAAGATGCACAGGACTGAGCTAAACTTGGTATGTGTCCAACTCCTAGAAATAACTTCATGCCCCATCTCCCTTACTTCCAGCTAGTAAGGATCACATAATTCCTAACAAAGTTTTGACACAGATTCCCAATTCGGGCATTCAGAACATATAGCACGTTGCTGTAAGCAAGCACATTTTCATTCAAAGTTGCAAGTTACTATGTAGGAACAAGTTTGTATAGGTATTTCAAAGATGCCCAGAACTGAGCTAAACTTGGTATGTCTCCAACTCCAAGAAATAACTTCATGCCCCATCTCCCTTACTTCCAGCTAGTAAGGATCACATATTTCCTAACAAACTTTTGACACAGATTCCCAATTCGGGCATTCAGAACATATAGCACGTTGCTGTAAGCAAGCACATTTTCATTCAAAGTTGCAAGTTACTATGTAGGAACAAGTTTGTATAGGTATTTCAAAGATGCCCAGAACTGAGCTAAACTTGATATGTGTCCAACTCCTAGAAATAACTTCATGCCCCATCTCCCTTACTTCCAGCTAGTAAGGATCACATAATTCCTAACAAAGTTTTGACACAGATTCCCAATTCGGGCATTCAGAACATATAGCACGTTGCTGTAAGCAAGCACATTTTCATTCAAAGTTGCAAGTTACTATGTAGGAACAAGTTTGTATAGGTATTTCAAAGATGCCCAGAACTGAGCTAAACTTGGTATGTGTCCAACTCCTAGAAATAACTTCATGCCCCATCTCCCTTACTTCCAGCTAGTAAGGATCACATAATTCCTAACAAAGTTTTGACACAGATTCCCAATTCGGGCATTCAGAACATACAGCACGTTGCTGTAAGCAAGCAGATTCTCATTCAAAGATGCAAGTTACTATGTAGGAACAAGTTTGTATAGGTATTTCAAAGATGCCCAGAACTGAGCTAAACTTGGTATGTGTCCAACTCCTAGAAATAACTTCATGCCCCATCTCCCTTACTTCCAGCTAGTAAGGATCACATAATTCCTAACAAAGTTTTGACACAGATTGCCAATTCGGGCATTCAGAACATATAGCACGTTGCTGTAAGCAAGCACATTCTCATTCAAAGATGCAAGTTACTATGTAGGAACAAGTTTGTATAGGTATTTCAAAGATGCCCAGAACTGAGCTAAACTTGGTATGTGTCCAACTCCTAGAAATAACTTCATGCTCCATCTCCCTTACTTCCACCTAGTAAGGATCACATAATTCCTAACAAAGTTTTGACACAGATTGCCAATTCGGGCATTCAGAACATATAGCACGTTGCTGTAAGCAAGCAGATTCTCATTCAAAGATGCAAGTTACTATGTAGGAACAAGTTTGTATAGGTATTTCAAAGATGCCCGAACTGAGCTAAATTTGGTATGTGTCCAACTCCTAGAAATAACTTCATGCCCCTCTCCCTTACTTACAGCTAGTAAGGATCACATAATTCCTAACAAAGTTTTGACACAGATTGCCAATTCGGGCATTCAGAACATATAGCACGTTGCTGTAAGCAAGCACATTCTCATTCAAAGATGCAAGTTACTATGTAGGAACAAGTTTGTATAGGTATTTCAAAGATGCACAGGACTGAGCTAAACTTGGTATGTGTCCAACTCCTAGAAATAACTTCATGCCCCATCTCCCTTACTTCCAGCTAGTAAGGATCACATAATTCCTAACAAAGTTTTGACACAGATTCCCAATTCGGGCATTCAGAACATATAGCACGTTGCTGTAAGCAAGCACATTTTCATTCAAAGTTGCAAGTTACTATGTAGGAACAAGTTTGTATAGGTATTTCAAAGATGCCCAGAACTGAGCTAAACTTGGTATGTCTCCAACTCCAAGAAATAACTTCATGCCCCATCTCCCTTACTTCCAGCTAGTAAGGATCACATATTTCCTAACAAACTTTTGACACAGATTCCCAATTCGGGCATTCAGAACATATAGCACGTTGCTGTAAGCAAGCACATTTTCATTCAAAGTTGCAAGTTACTATGTAGGAACAAGTTTGTATAGGTATTTCAAAGATGCCCAGAACTGAGCTAAACTTGATATGTGTCCAACTCCTAGAAATAACTTCATGCCCCATCTCCCTTACTTCCAGCTAGTAAGGATCACATAATTCCTAACAAAGTTTTGACACAGATTCCCAATTCGGGCATTCAGAACATATAGCACGTTGCTGTAAGCAAGCACATTTTCATTCAAAGTTGCAAGTTACTATGTAGGAACAAGTTTGTATAGGTATTTCAAAGATGCCCAGAACTGAGCTAAACTTGGTATGTGTCCAACTCCTAGAAATAACTTCATGCCCCATCTCCCTTACTTCCAGCTAGTAAGGATCACATAATTCCTAACAAAGTTTTGACACAGATTCCCAATTCGGGCATTCAGAACATACAGCACGTTGCTGTAAGCAAGCAGATTCTCATTCAAAGATGCAAGTTACTATGTAGGAACAAGTTTGTATAGGTATTTCAAAGATGCCCAGAACTGAGCTAAACTTGGTATGTGTCCAACTCCTAGAAATAACTTCATGCCCCATCTCCCTTACTTCCAGCTAGTAAGGATCACATAATTCCTAACAAAGTTTTGACACAGATTGCCAATTCGGGCATTCAGAACATATAGCACGTTGCTGTAAGCAAGCACATTCTCATTCAAAGATGCAAGTTACTATGTAGGAACAAGTTTGTATAGGTATTTCAAAGATGCCCAGAACTGAGCTAAACGTTGTATGTCTCCAACTCCTAGAAATAACTTCATGCCCCATCTCCCTTACTTCCAGCTAGTAAGGATCACATAATTCCTAACAAAGTTTTGAAACAGATTGCCAATTCGGGCATTCAGAACATATAGCACGTTGCTGTAAGCAAGCAGATTCTCATTCAAAGATGCAAGTTACTATGTAGGAACAAGTTTGTATAGATATTTCAAAGATGCCCAGAACTGAGATAAACTTGGTATGTGTCCAACTCCTAGAAATAATTTCATGCCCCATCTCCCTTACTTCCAGCTAGTAAGGATCACATAATTCCTAACAAAGTTTTGACACAGATTCCCAATTCGGGCATTCAGAACATATAGCACGTTGCTGTAAGCAAGCACATTTTCATTCAAAGTTGCAAGTTACTATGTAGGAACAAGTTTGTATAGGTATTTCAAAGATGCCCAGAACTGAGCTAAACTTGGTATGTCTCCAACTCCAAGAAATAACTTCATGCCCCATCTCCCTTACTTCCAGCTAGTAAGGATCACATAATTCCTAACAAAGTTTTGACACAGATTCCCAATTCGGGCATTCAGAACATATAGCACGTTGCTGTAAGCAAGCACATTTTCATTCAAAGTTGCAAGTTACTATGTAGGAACAAGTTTGTATAGGTATTTCAAAGATGCCCAGAACTGAGCTAAACTTGGTATGTGTCCAACTCCTAGAAATAACTTCATGCCCCATCTCCCTTACTTTCAGCTAGTAAGGATCACACAATTCCTAACAAAGTTTTGACACAGATTCCCAATTCGGGCATTCAGAACATATAGCACGTTGCTGTAAGCAAGCAGATTCTCATTCAAAGATGCAAGTTACTATGTAGGAACAAGTTTGTATAGGTATTTCAAAGATGCCCAGAACTGAGCTAAACTTGGTGTGTGTCCAACTCCTAGAAATAACTTCATGCCCCATCTCCCTTACTTCCAGCTAGTAAGGATCACAAAATTCCTAACAAAGTTATGACACAGATTCCCAATTCGGGCATTCAGAACATATAGCACGTTGCTGTAAGCAAGCAGATTCTCATTCAAAGATGCAAGTTACTATGTAGGAACAAGTTTGTATAGGTATTTCAAAGATGCCCAGAACTGAGCTAAACTTGGTATGTGTCCAACTCCTAGAAATAACTTCATGCCCCATCTCCCTTACTTCCAGCTAGTAAGGATCACATAATTCCTAACAAAGTTTTGACACAGATTGCCAATTCGGGCATTCAGAACATATAGCACGTTGCTGTAAGCAAGCACATTCTCATTCAAAGATGCAAGTTACTATGTAGGAACAAGTTTGTATAGGTATTTCAAAGATGCCCAGAACTGAGCTAAACTTGGTATGTGTCCAACTCCTAGAAATAACTTCATGCTCCATCTCCCTTACTTCCACCTAGTAAGGATCACATAATTCCTAACAAAGTTTTGACACAGATTGCCAATTCGGGCATTCAGAACATATAGCACGTTGCTGTAAGCAAGCAGATTCTCATTCAAAGATGCAAGTTACTATGTAGGAACAAGTTTGTATAGGTATTTCAAAGATGCCCGAACTGAGCTAAACTTGGTATGTGTCCAACTCCTAGAAATAACTTCATGCCCCTCTCCCTTACTTACAGCTAGTAAGGATCACATAATTCCTAACAAAGTTTTGACACAGATTGCCAATTCGGGCATTCAGAACATATAGCACGTTGCTGTAAGCAAGCACATTCTCATTCAAAGATGCAAGTTACTATGTAGGAACAAGTTTGTATAGGTATTTCAAAGATGCACAGGACTGAGCTAAACTTGGTATGTCTCCAACTCCTAGTAATAACTTCATGCCCCATCTCCCTTACTTCCAGCTAGTAAGGATCACATAATTCCTAACAAAGTTTTGACACAGATTCCCAATTCGGGCATTCAGAACATATAGCACGTTGCTGTAAGCAAGCACATTTTCATTCAAAGTTGCAAGTTACTATGTAGGAACAAGTTTGTATAGGTATTTCAAAGATGCCCAGAACTGAGCTAAACTTGGTATGTCTCCAACTCCTAGAAATAACTTCATGCCCCATCTCCCTTACTTCCAGCTAGTAAGGATCACATAATTCCTAACAAAGTTTTGACACAGATTCCCAATTCGGGCATTCAGAACATATAGCACGTTGCTGTAAGCAAGCACATTTTCATTCAAAGTTGCAAGTTACTATGTAGGAACAAGTTTGTATAGGTATTTCAAAGATGCCCAGAACTGAGCTAAACTTGGTATGTGTCCAACTCCTAGAAATAACTTCATGCCCCATCTCCCTTACTCCCAGCTAGTAAGGATCACATAATTCCTAACAAAGTTTTGACACAGATTCCCAATTCGGGCATTCAGAACATATAGCACGTTGCTGTAAGCAAGCACATTCTCATTCAAAGATGCAAGTTACTATGTAGGAACAAGTTTGTATAGGTATTTCAAAGATGCCCAGAACTGAGCTAAACTTGGTATGTGTCCAACTCCTAGAAATAACTTCATGCCCCATCTCCCTTACTTCCAGCTAGTAAGGATCACATAATTCCTAACAAAGTTTTGACACAGATTCCCAATTCGGGCATTCAGAACATATAGCACGTTGCTGCAAGCAAGCATATTCTCATTCAAAGTTGCAAGTTACTATGTAGGAACAAGTTTGTATAGGTATTTCAAAGATGCCCAGAACTGAGCTTAACGTTGTATGTCTCCAACTCCTAGAAATAACTTCATGCCCCATCTCACTTACTTCCAGCTAGTAAGGATCACATAATTCCTAACAAAGTTTTGACACAGATTGCCAAATCGGGCATTCAGAACATATAGCACGTTGCTGTAAGCAAGCAGATTCTCATTCAAAGATGCAAGTTACTATGTAGGAACAAGTTTGTATAGGTATTTCAAAGATGCCCAGAACTGAGCTAAACTTGGTATGTGTCCAACTCCTAGAAATAACTTCATGCTCCATCTCCCTTACTTCAAGCTAGTAAGGATCACACAATTCCTAACAAAGTTTTGACACAGATTGCCAATTCGGGCATTCAGAACATATAGCACGTTGCTGTAAGCAAGCAGATTCTCATACAAAGATGCAAGTTACTATGTAGGAACAAGTTTGTATAGGTATTTCATAGATGCCCAGGACTGAGCTAAACTTGGTATGTGTCCAACTCCTAGAAATAACTTCATGCCCCATCTCCCTTACTTCCAGCTAGTAAGGATCACATAATTCCTAACAAAGTTTTGACACAGATTGCCAATTCCGGCATTCAGAACATATAGCACGTTGCTGTAAGCAAGCACATTCTCATTCAAAGATGCAAGTTACTATGTAGGAACAAGTTTCTGTAGGTATTTCAAAGATGCACAGGACTGAACTAAACTTGGTATGTGTCCAACTCCTAGAAATAACTTCATGCCCCATCTCCCTTACATCCAGCTAGTAAGGATCACATAATTCCTAACAAAGTTTTGACACAGATTCCCAATTCCGGCATTAAGAACATATAGCACGTTGCTGTAAGCAAGCACATTCTCATTCAAAGATGCAAGTTACTATGTAGGAACAAGTTTGTATAGGTATTTCAAAGATGCCCAGGACTGAGCTAAACTTGGTATGTGTCCAACTCCTAGAAATAACTTCATGCCCCATCTCCCTTACTTCCAGCTAGTAAGGATCACATAATTCCTAACAAAGTTTTGACACAGATTCCCAATTCGGGCATTCAGAACATATAGCACGTTGCTGTAAGCAAGCACATTCTCATTCAAAGATGCAAGTTACTATGTAGGAACAAGTTTGTATAGGTATTTCAAAGATGCCCAGAACTGAGCTAAACTTGGTATGTGTCCAACTCCTAGAAATAACTTCATGCCCCATCTCCCTTACTTCCAGCTAGTAAGGATCACATAATTCCTAACAAAGTTTGGACACAGATTCCCAATTCGGGCATTCAGAACATATAGCACGTTGCTGTAAGCAAGCACATTCTCATTCAAAGTTGCAAGTTACTATGTATGAACAAGTTTGTATAGGTATTTCAAAGATGCCCAGAACTGAGCTAAACTTGGTATGTGTCCAACTCCTAGAAATAATTTCATGCCCCATCTCACTTACTTCCAGCTAGTAAGGATCACATAATTCCTAAAAATGTTTTGACACAGATTCCCAATTCGGGCATTCAGAACATATAGCACGTTACTGCAAGCAAGCATATTCTCATTCAAAGTTGCAAGTTACTATGTAGGAACAAGTTTGTATAGGTATTTCAAAGATGCCCAGAACTGAGCTTAACGTTGTATGTCTCCAACTCCTAGAAATAACTTCATGCCCCATCTCACTTACTTCCAGCTAGTAAGGATCACATAATTCCTAACAAAGTTTTGACACAGATTCCCAAATCGGGCATTCAGAACATATAGCACGTTGCTGTAAGCAAGCAGATTCTCATTCAAAGATGCAAGTTACTATGTAGGAACAAGTTTGTATAGGTATTTCAAAGATGCCCAGAACTGAGCTAAACTTGGTATGTGTCCAACTCCTAGAAATAACTTCATGCTCCATCTCCCTTACTTCAAGCTAGTAAGGATCACACAATTCCTAACAAAGTTTTGACACAGATTGCCAATTCGGGCATTCAGAACATATAGCACGTTGCTGTAAGCAAGCAGATTCTCATACAAAGATGCAAGTTACTATGTAGGAACAAGTTTGTATAGGTATTTCATAGATGCCCAGGACTGAGCTAAACTTGGTATGTGTCCAACTCCTAGAAATAACTTCATGCCCCATCTCCCTTACTTCCAGCTAGTAAGGATCACATAATTCCTAACAAAGTTTTGACACAGATTGCCAATTCCGGCATTCAGAACATATAGCACGTTGCTGTAAGCAAGCACATTCTCATTCAAAGATGCAAGTTACTATGTAGGAACAAGTTTCTGTAGGTATTTCAAAGATGCACAGGACTGAACTAAACTTGGTATGTGTCCAACTCCTAGAAATAACTTCATGCCCCATCTCCCTTACATCCAGCTAGTAAGGATCACATAATTCCTAACAAAGTTTTGACACAGATTCCCAATTCCGGCATTCAGAACATATAGCACGTTGCTGTAAGCAAGCACATTCTCATTCAATGATGCAAGTTACTATGTAGGAACAAGTTTGTATAGGTATTTCAAAGATGCCCAGGACTGAGCTAAACTTGGTATGTGTCCAACTCCTAGAAATAACTTCATGCCCCATCTCCCTTACTTCCAGCTAGTAAGGATCACATAATTCCTAACAAAGGTTTGACACAGATTGCCAATTCCGGCATTCAGAACATATAGCACGTTGCTGTAAGCAAGCATATTTTCATTCAAAGTTGCAATTTACTATGTAGGAACAAGTTTGTATAGGTATTTCAAAGATGCCCAGAACTGAGCTAAACTTGGTATGTGTCCAACTCCTAGAAATAACTTCATGCCCCATCTCCCTTACTTCCAGCTAGTAAGGATCACATAATTCCTAACAAAGTTTTGACACAGATTCCCAATTCCGGCATTCAGAACATATAGCACGTTGCTGTAAGCAAGCACATTCTCATTCAAAGATGCAAGTTACTATGTAGGAACAAGTTTGTATAGGTATTCCAAAGATGCCCAGAACTGAGCTAAACTTGGTATGTGTCCAACTCCTAGAAATAACTTCATGCTCCATCTCCCTTACTTCCAGCTAGTAAGGATCACATAATTCCTAAGAAAGGTTTGACACAGATTCCCAATTCGGGCATTCAGAACATATAGCACGTTGCTGTAAGCAAGCACATTCTCATTCAAAGTTGCAAGTTACTATGTAGGAACAAGTTTGTATAGGTATTTCAAAGATGCACAGGACTGAGCTAAACTTGGTATGTGTCCAACTCCTAGAAATAACTTCATGCCCCATCTCCCTTACATCCAGCTAGTAAGGATCAC
This sequence comes from Diceros bicornis minor, assembly GCF_020826845.1. Classification (NCBI taxonomy): domain Eukaryota; kingdom Metazoa; phylum Chordata; class Mammalia; order Perissodactyla; family Rhinocerotidae; genus Diceros; species Diceros bicornis. The sequence goes on from NW_026690925.1 coordinate 247,002, forward strand.
ATAATTCCTAACAAAGTTTTGACACAGATTCCCACTTCCGGCATTCAGAACATATAGCACGTTGCTGTAAGCAAGCACATTCTCATTCAAAGATGCAAGTTACTATGTAGGAACAAGTTTGTATAGGTATTTCAAAGATGCCCAGAACTGAGCTAAACTTGGTGTGTGTCCAACTCCTAGAAATAACTTCATGCCCCATCTCCCTTACTTCCAGCTAGTAAGGATCACACAATTCCTAACAAAGTTATGACACAGATTCCCAATTCGGGCATTCAGAACATATAGCACGTTGCTGTAAGCAAGCAGATTCTCATTCAAAGATGCAAGTTACTATGTAGGAACAAGTTTGTATAGGTATTTCAAAGATGCCCAGAACTGAGCTAGACTTGGTATGTGTCCAACTCCTAGAAATAACTTCATGCCCCATCTCCCTTACTTCCAGCTAGTAAGGATCACATAATTCCTAACAATGATTTGACACAGATTGCCAATTCGGGCATTCAGAACATATAGAACGTTGCTGTAAGCAAGCACATTCTCATTCAAAGATGCAAGTTACTATGTAGGAACAAGTTTGTATAGGTATTTCAAAGATGCCCAGAACTGAGCTAAACTTGGTATGTGTCCAACTCCTAGAAATAACTTCATGCTCCATCTCCCTTACTTCCACCTAGTAAGGATCACATAATTCCTAACAAAGTTTTGACACAGATTGCCAATTCGGGCATTCAGAACATATAGCACGTTGCTGTAAGCAAGCAGATTCTCATTCAAAGATGCAAGTTACTATGTAGGAACAAGTTTGTATAGGTATTTCAAAGATGCCCGAACTGAGCTAAACTTGGTATGTGTCCAACTCCTAGAAATAACTTCATGCCCCTCTCCCTTACTTACAGCTAGTAAGGATCACATAATTCCTAACAAAGTTTTGACACAGATTGCCAATTCGGGCATTCAGAACATATAGCACGTTGCTGTAAGCAAGCACATTCTCATTCAAAGATGCAAGTTACTATGTAGGAACAAGTTTGTATAGGTATTTCAAAGATGCACAGGACTGAGCTAAACTTGGTATGTGTCCAACTCCTAGAAATAACTTCATGCCCCATCTCCCTTACTTCCAGCTATTAAGGATCACATAATTCCTAACAAAGTTTTGACACAGATTCCCAATTCGGGCATTCAGAACATATAGCACGTTGCTGTAAGCAAGCACATAATCATTCAAAGTTGCAAGTTACTATGTAGGAACAAGTTTGTATAGGTATTTCAAAGATGCCCAGAACTGAGCTAAACTTGGTATGTCTCCAACTCCAAGAAATAACTTCATGCCCCATCTCCCTTACTTCCAGCTAGTAAGGATCACATAATTCCTAACAAAGTTTTGACACAGATTCCCAATTCGGGCATTCAGAGCATATAGCACGTTGCTGTAAGCAAGCACATTTTCATTCAAAGTTGCAAGTTACTATGTAGGAACAAGTTTGTATAGGTATTTCAAAGATGCCCAGAACTGAGCTAAACATGGTATGTGTCCGCCTCCTAGAAATAACTTCATGCCCCATCTCCCTTACTTTCAGCTAGTAAGGATCACACAATTCCTAACAAAGTTTTGACACAGATTCCCAGTTCGGGCATTCAGAACATATAGCACGTTGCTGTAAGCAAGCAGATTCTCATTCAAAGATGCAAGTTACTATGTAGGAACAAGTTTGTATAGGTATTTCAAAGATGCCCAGAACTGAGCTAAACTTGGTGTGTGTCCAACTCCTAGAAATAACTTCATGCCCCATCTCCCTTACTTTCAGCTATTAAGGACCACACAATTCCTAACAAAGTTTTGACACAGATTCCCAATTCGGGCATTCAGAACATATAGCACGTTGCTGTAAGCAAGCAGATTCTCATTCAAAGATGCAAGTTACTATGTAGGAACAAGTTTGTATAGGTATTTCAAAGATGCCCAGAACTGAGCTAAACTTGGTGTGTGTCCAACTCCTAGAAATAACTTCATGCCCCATCTCCCTTACTTCCAGCTAGTAAGGATCACACAATTCCTAACAAAGTTATGACACAGATTCCCAATTCGGGCATTCAGAACATATAGCACGTTGCTGTAAGCAAGCAGATTCTCATTCAAAGATGCAAGTTACTATGTAGGAACAAGTTTGTATAGGTATTTCAAAGATGCCCAGAACTGAGCTAAACTTGGTATGTGTCCATCTCCTAGAAATAACTTCATGCCCCATCTCCCTTACTTCCAGCTAGTAAGGATCACATAATTCCTAACAATGTTTTGACACAGATTGCCAATTCGGGCATTCAGAACATATAGCACGTTGCTGTAATCAAGCACATTCTCATTCAAAGATGCAAGTTACTATGTAGGAACAAGTTTGTATAGGTATTTCAAAGATGCCCAGAACTGAGCTAAACTTGGTATGTGTCCAACTCCTAGAAATAACTTCATGCTCCATCTCCCTTACTTCCACCTAGTAAGGATCACATAATTCCTAACAAAGTTTTGACACAGATTGCCAATTCGGGCATTCAGAACATATAGCACGTTGCTGTAAGCAAGCAGATTCTCATTCAAAGATGCAAGTTACTATGTAGGAACAAGTTTGTATAGGTATTTCAAAGATGCCCGAACTGAGCTAAACTTGGTATGTGTCCAACTCCTAGAAATAACTTCATGCCTCTCTCCCTTACTTACAGTTAGTAAGGATCACATAATTCCTAACAAAGTTTTGACACAGATTGCCAATTCGGGCATTCAGAACATATAGCACGTTGCTGTAAGCAAGCACATTCTCATTCAAAGATGCAAGTTACTATGTAGGAACAAGTTTGTATAGGTATTTCAAAGATGCACAGGACTGAGCTAAACTTGGTATGTGTCCAACTCCTAGAAATAACTTCATGCCCCATCTCCCTTACTTCCAGCTAGTAAGGATCACATAATTCCTAACAAAGTTTTGACACAGATTCCCAATTCGGGCATTCAGAACATATAGCACGTTGCTGTAAGCAAGCACATTTTCATTCAAAGTTGCAAGTTACTATGTAGGAACAAGTTTGTATAGGTATTTCAAAGATGCCCAGAACTGAGCTAAACTTGGTATGTCTCCAACTCCAAGAAATAACTTCATGCCCCATCTCCCTTACTTCCAGCTAGTAAGGATCACATAATTCCTAACAAAGTTTTGACACAGATTCCCAATTCGGGCATTCAGAACATATAGCACGTTGCTGTAAGCAAGCACATTTTCATTCAAAGTTGCAAGTTACTATGTAGGAACAAGTTTGTATAGGTATTTCAAAGATGCCCAGAACTGAGCTAAACTTGGTATGTGTCCAACTCCTAGAAATAACTTCATGCCCCATCTCCCTTACTTCCAGCTAGTAAGGATCACATAATTCCTAACAAAGTTTTGACACAGATTGCCAATTCGGGCATTCAGAACATATAGCACGTTGCTGCAAGCAAGCAGATTCTCATTCAAAGATGCAAGTTACTATGTAGGAACAAGTTTGTATAGGTATTTCAAAGATGCCCAGAACTGAGCTAAACTTGGTATGTGTCCAACTCCTAGAAATAACTTCATGCCCCATCTCCCTTACTTCCAGCTAGTAAGGATCACATAATTCCTAACAAAGTTTTGACACAGATTGCCAATTCGGGCATTCAGAATATATAGCACGTTGCTGTAAGCAAGCACATTCTCATTCAAAGATGCAAGTTACTATGTAGGAACAAGTTTGTATAGGTATTTGAAAGATGCACAGAACTGAGCTAAACGTTGTATGTCTCCAACTCCTAGAAATAACTTCATGCCACATCTCCCTTACTTCCAGCTAGTAAGGATCACATAATTCCTAACAAAGTTTTGACACAGATTCCTAATTCGGGCATTCAAAACATATAGCACGTTGCTGTAAGCAAGCACATTTTCATTCAAAGTTGCAAGTTACTATGTAGGAACAAGTTTGTATAGGTATTTCAAAGATGCCCAGAACTGAGCTAAACTTGGTATGTGTCCAACTCCTAGAAATAACTTCATGCCCCATCTCCCTTACTTCCAGCTAGTAAGGATCACACAATTCCTAACAAAGTTTTGACACAGATTCCCAATTCGGGCATTCAGAACATATAGCACGTTGCTGTAAGCAAGCAGATTCTCATTCAAAGATGCAAGTTACTATGTAGGAACAAGTTTGTATAGGTATTTCAAAGATGCCCAGAACTGAGCTAAACTTGGTATGTGTCCAACTCCTAGAAATAACTTCATGCCCCATCTCCCTTACTTCCAGCTAGTAAGGATCACATAATTCCTAACAAAGTTTTGACACAGATTCCCAATTCGGGCATTCAGAACATATAGCACGTTGCTGTAAGCAAGCACATTCTCATTCAAAGATGCAAGTTATTATGTAGGAACAAGTTTGTATAGGTATTTCAAAGATGCCCAGAACTGAGCTAAACTTGGTATGTGTCCAACTCCTAGAAATAACTTCATGCCCCATCTCCCTTACTTCCAGCTAGTAAGGATCACATAATTCCTAACAAAGTTTTGACACAGATTCCCTATTCGGGCATTCAGAACATATAGCACGTTGCTGTAAGCAAGCACATTTTCATTCAAAGTTGCAAGTTACTATGTAGGAACAAGTTTGTATAGGTATTTCAAAGATGCCCAGAACTGAGCTAAACTTGGTATGTCTCCAACTCCAAGAAATAACTTCATGCCCCATCTCCCTTACTTCCAGCTAGTAAGGATCACATAATTCCTAACAAAGTTTTGACACAGATTCCCAATTCGGGCATTCAGAACATATAGCACGTTGCTGTAAGCAAGCACATTCTCATTCCAAGATGCAAGTTACTAGGTAGGAACAAGTTTGTATAGGTATTTCAAAGATGCCCAGAACTGAGCTAAACTTGGTATGTGTCCAACTCCTAGAAATAACTTCATGCCCCATCTCCCTTACTTCCAGCTAGTAAGGATCACATAATTCCTAACAAAGTTTTGACACAGATTCCCAATTCGGGCATTCAGAACATATAGCACGTTGCTGTAAGCAAGCACATTCTCATTCACAGATGCAAGTTACTAGGTAGGAACAAGTTTGTATAGGTATTTCAAAGATGCCCAGAACTGAGCTAAACTTGGTATGTGTCCAACTCCTAGAAATAACTTCATGCCCCATCTCCCTTACTTCCAGCTAGTAAGGATCACATAATTCCTAACAAAGTTTTGACACAGATTCCCAATTCGGGCATTCAGAACATATAGCACGTTGCTGTAAGCAAGCACACTTTCATTCAAAGATGCAAGTTACTATGTAGGAACAAGTTTTTATAGGTATTTCAAAGATGCCCAGAACTGAGCTAAACTTGGTATGTGTCCAACTCCTAGAAATAACTTCATGCCCCATCTCCCTTACTTCCAGCTAGTAAGGATCACATAATTCCTAACAAAATTTTGACACAGATTCCCAATTCGGGCATTCAGAACATATAGCACGTTGCTGTAAGCAAGCACATTCTCATTCAAAGTTGCAAATTACTATGTAGGAACAAGTTTGTATAGGTATTTCAAAGATGCCCAGAACTGAGCTAAACTTGGTATGTGTCCAACTCCTAGAAATAACTTCATGCCCCATCTCCCTTACTTCCAGCTAGTAAGGATCACATAATTCCTAACAAAGTTTTGACACAGATTCCCAATTCGTGCATTCAGAACATATAGCACGTTGCTGTAAGCAAGCACATTCTCATTCAAAGATGCAAGTTACTATGTAGGAACAAGTTTGTGTAGGTATTTCAAAGATGCCCAGAACTGAGCTAAACTTGGTATGTGTCCAACTCCTAGAAATAACTTCATGCTCCATCTCCCTTACTTCCAGCTAGTAAGGATCACATAATTCCTAACAAAGTTTTGACACAGATTCCCAATTCGGGCATTCAGAACATATAGCACGTTGCTGCAAGCAAGCACATTCTCATTCAAAGTTGCAAGTTACTATGTAGGAACAAGTTTGTATAGGTATTTCAAACATGCCCAGAACTGAGCTAAACTTGGTATGTCTCCAACTCCAAGAAAGAACGTCATGCCTCATCTCCCTTACTTCCAGCTAGTAAGGATCACATAATTCCTAACAAAGTTTTGACACAGATTCCCAATTCGGGCATTCAGAACATATAGCACGTTTCTGTAAGCAAGCACATTTTCATTCAAAGTTGCAAGTTACTATGTAGGAACAAGTTTGTATAGGCATTTCAAAGATGCCCAGAACTGAGCTAAACGTGGTGTGTGTCCAACTCCTAGAAATAACTTCATGCCCCATCTCCCTTACTTCAAGCTAGTAAGGATCACACAATTCCTAACAAAGTTTTGACACAGATTCCCAATTCGGGCATTCAGAACATATAGCACGTTGCTGTAAGCAAGCAGATTCTCATTCAAAGATGCAAGTTACTATGTAGGAACAAGTTTGTATAGGTATTTCAAAGATGCCCAGAACTGAGCTAAACTTGGTATGTGTCCAACTCCTAGAAATAACTTCATGCCCCATCTCCCTTACTTCCAGCTACTAAGGATCACATAATTCCTAACAAAGTTTTGACACAGATTCCCAATTCGGGCATTCAGAACATATAGCACGTTGCTGTAAGCAAGCACATTCTCATTCAAAGATGCAAGTTACTATGTAGGAACAAGTTTGTATAGGTATTTCAAAGATGCCCAGAACTGAGCTAAACTTGGTATGTGTCCAACTCCTAGAAATAACTTCATGCCCCATCTCCCTTACTTCCAGCTAGTAAGGATCACATAATTCCTAACAAAGTTTTGACACAGATTCCCTATTCGGGCATTCAGAACATATAGCACGTTGCTGTAAGCAAGCACATTCTCATTCAAAGTTGCAAGTTACTATGTAGGAACAAGTTTGTATAGGTATTTCAAAGATGCCCAGAACTGAGCTAAACTTGGTATGTCTCCAACTCCAAGAAATAACTTCATGCCCCATCTCCCTTACTTCCAGCTAGTAAGGATCACATAATTCCTAACAAAGTTCTGACACAGATTCCCAATTCGGGCATTCAGAACATATAGCACGTTGCTGTAAGCAAGCAGATTCTCATTCAAAGTTGCAAGTTACTATGTAGGAACAAGTTTGTATAGGTATTTCAAAGATGCCCAGAACTGAGCTAAACTTGGTATGTGTCCAACTCCTAGAAATAACTTCATGCCCCATCTCCCTTACTTCCAGCTAGTAAGGATCACATAATTCCTAACAAAGTTCTGACACAGATTCCCAATTCGGGCATTCAGAACATATAGCACGTTGCTGTAAGCAAGCACATTCTCATTCAAAGTTGCAAGTTACTATGTAGAAACATGTTTGTATAGGTATTTCAAAGATGCCCAGAACTGAGCTAAACTTGGTATGTGTCCAACTCCTAGAAATAACTTCATGCCCCATCTCCCTTACTTCCAGCTAGTAAGGATCACATAATTCCTAACAAAGTTTTGACACAGATTCCCAATTCGGGCATTCAGAACATATAGCACGTTGCTGTCAGCAAGCACATTCTCATTCATAGTTGCAAGTTACTATGTAGGAACAAGTTTGTATAGGTATTTCAAAGATGCCCAGAACTGAGCTAAACTTGGTATGTGTCCAACTCCTAGAAATAACTTCATGCCCCATCTCCCTTACTTCCAGCTAGTAAGGATCACATAATTCCTAACAAAGTTTTGACACAGATTCCCAATTCGGGCTTTCAGAACATATAGCACGTTGCTGTAAGCAAGCACATTCTCATTCAAAGTTGCAAATTACTATGTAGGAACAAGTTTGTATAGGTATTTCAAAGATGCCCAGAACTGAGCTAAACTTGGTATGTGTCCAACTCCTAGAAATAACTTCATGCCCCATCTCCCTTACTTCCAGCTAGTAAGGATCACATAATTCCTAACAAAGTTTTGACACAGATTCCCAATTCGGGCATTCAGAACATATAGCACGTTGCTGTAAGCAAGCAGATTCTCATTCAAAGATGCAAGTTACTATGTAGGAACAAGTTTGTATAGGTATTTCAAAGATGCCCAGAACTGAGCTAAACTTGGTATGTGTCCAACTCCTAGAAATAACTTCATGCCCCATCTCCCTTACTTCCAGCTACTAAGGATCACATAATTCCTAACAAAGTTTTGACACAGATTGCCAATTCGGGCATTCAGAACATATAGCACGTTGCTATAAGCAAGCACAATCTCATTCAATGTTGCAAGTTACTATGTAGGAACAAGTTAGTATAGGTATTTCAAAGATGCCCAGAACTGAGCTAAACTTGGTATGTGTCCAACTCCTAGAAATAACTTCATGCCCCATCACCCTTACTTCCAGCTAGTAAGGATCACATAATTCCTAACAAAGTTTTGACACAGATTCCCAATTCGGGCATTCAGAACATATAGCACGTTGCTGTAAGCAAGCACATTCTCATTCAAAGTTGCAAGTTACTATGCAGGAACAAGTTTGTATAGGTACTTCAAAGATGCCCAGAACTGAGCTAAACTTGGTATGTGTCCAACTCCTAGAAATAACTTCATGCCCCATCTCCCTTACTTCCAGCTAGTAAGGATCACATAATTCCTAACAAAGATTTCACACATATTCCCAATTCGGGCATTCAGAACATATAGCACGTTGCTGTAAGCAAGCACATTCCCATTCAAAGATGCAAGTTACTATGTAGGAACAAGTTTGTATAGGTATTTCAAAGATGCCCAGAACTGAGCTAAACTTGGTATGTGTCCAACTCCTAGAAATAACTTCATGCCGAATCTCCCTTACTTCCAACTAGTAAGGATCACATAATTCCTAACAAAGTTTTGACACAGATTCCCAATTCGGGCATTCAGAACATATAGCACGTTGCTGTAAGCAAGCACATTCTCATTCAAAGTTGCAAGTTACTATGTAGGAACAAGTTTGTATAGGTATTTCAAAGATGCCCAGAACTGAGCTAAACTTGTTGTGTCTCCAACTCCTAGAAATAACTTCATGCCCCATCTCCCTTACTTCCAGCTAGTAAGGATCACATAATTCCTAACAAAGTTTTGACACAGATTCCCAATTCGGGCATTCAGAACATATAGCACGTTGCTGTAAGCAAGCACATTCTCATTCAAAGTTGCAAATTACTATGTAGGAACAAGTTTGTATAGGTATTTCAAAGATGCCCAGAACTGAGCTAAACTTGGTATGTGTCCAACTCCTAGAAATAACTTCATGCCCCATCTCCCTTACTTCCAGCTAGTAAGGATCACATAATTCCTAACAAAGTTTTGACACAGATTCCCAATTCGGGCATTCAGAACATATAGCACGTTGCTGTAAGCAAGCAGATTCTCATTCAAAGATGCAAGTTACTATGTAGGAACAAGTTTGTATAGGTATTTCAAAGATGCCCAGAACTGAGCTAAACATGGTATGTGTCCAACTCCTAGAAATAACTTCATGCCCCATCTCCCTTACTTCCAGCTAGTAAGGATCACATAATTCCTAACAAAGTTTTGACACAGATTGCCAATTCGGGCATTCAGAACATATAGCACGTTGCTATAAGCAAGCACAATCTCATTCAATGTTGCAAGTTACTATGTAGGAACAAGTTAGTATAGGTATTTCAAAGATGCCCAGAACTGAGCTAAACTTGGTATGTGTCCAACTCCTAGAAATAAATTCATGCCCCATCTCCCTTACTTCCAGCTAGTAAGGATCACATAATTCCTAACAAAGTTTTGACACAGATTCCCAATTCGGGCATTCAGAACATATAGCACGTTGCTGTAAGCAAGCACATTCTCATTCAAAGTTGCAAGTTACTATGTAGGAACAAGTTTGTATAGGTATTTCAAAGATGCCCAGAACTGAGCTAAACTTGGTATGTGTCCAACTCCTAGAAATACCTTCATGCCCCAACTCCCTTACTTCCATCTAGTAAGGATCACATAATTTCTAACAAAGTTTTGACACAGATTCCCAATTCGGGCATTCAGAACATATAGCACGTTGCTGTAAGCAAGCAGATTCTCATTCAAAGATGCAAGTTACTATGTAGGAACAAGTTTGTATAGGTATTTCAAAGATGCCCAGAACTGAGCTAAACTTGGTATGTCTCCAACTCCTAGAAATAACTTCATGCCCCATCTCCCTTACTTCCAGCTAGTAAGGATCACATAATTCCTAACAAAGTTTTGACACAGATTGCCAATTCGGGCATTCAGAACATATAGCACGTTGCTGTAAGCAAGCAGATTCTCATTCAAAGATGCAAGTTACTATGTAGGAACAAGTTTTTATAGATATTTCAAAGATGCCCAGAACTGAGATAAACTTGGTATGTGTCCAACTCCTAGAAATAACTTCATGCCCCATCTCCCTTACTTCCAGCTAGTAAGGATCACATAATTCCTAACAAAGTTTTGACACAGATTCCCAATTCGGGCATTCAGAACATATAGCACGTTGCTGTAAGCAAGCACATTTTCATTCAAAGTTGCAAGTTACTATGTAGGAACAAGTTTGTATAGGTATTTCAAAGATGACCAGAACTGAGCTAAACTTGGTATGTCTCCAACTCCAAGAAATAACTTCATGCCCCATCTCCCTTACTTCCAGCTAGTAAGGATCACATAATTCCTAACAAAGTTTTGACACAGATTCCCAATTCGGGCATTCAGAACATATAGCACGTTGCTGTAAGCAAGCACATTTTCATTCAAAGTTGCAAGTTACTATGTAGGAACAAGTTTGTATAGGTATTTCAAAGATGCCCAGAACTGAGCTAAACTTGGTATGTGTCCAACTCCTAGAAATAACTTCATGCCCCATCTCCCTTACTTTCAGCTAGTAAGGATCACACAATTCCTAACAAAGTTTTGACACAGATTCCCAATTCGGGCATTCAGAACATATAGCACGTTGCTGTAAGCAAGCAGATTCTCATTCAAACATGCAAGTTACTATGTAGGAACAAGTTTGTATAGGTATTTCAAAGATGCCCAGAACTGAGCTAAACTTGGTGTGTGTCCAACTCCTAGAAATAACTTCATGCCCCATCTCCCTTACTTCCAGCTAGTAAGGATCACACAATTCCTAACAAAGTTATGACACAGATTCCCAATTCGGGCATTCAGAACATACAGCACGTTGCTGTAAGCAAGCAGATTCTCATTCAAAGATGCAAGTTACTATGTAGGAACAAGTTTGTATAGGTATTTCAAAGATGCCCAGAACTGAGCTAAACTTGGTATGTGTCCAACTCCTAGAAATAACTTCATGCCCCATCTCCCTTACTTCCAGCTAGTAAGGATCACATAATTCCTAACAAAGTTTTGACACAGATTGCCAATTCGGGCATTCAGAACATATAGCACGTTGCTGTAAGCAAGCAGATTCTCATTCAAAGATGCAAGTTACTATGTAGGAACAAGTTTGTATAGGTATTTCAAAGATGCCCAGAACTGAGCTAAACTTGGTATGTGTCCAACTCCTGGAAATAACTTCATGCTCCATCTCCCTTACTTCCACCTAGTAAGGATCACATAATTCCTAACAAAGTTTTGACACAGATTGCCAATTCGGGCATTCAGAACATATAGCACGTTGCTATAAGCAAGCACAATCTCATTCAATGTTGCAAGTTACTATGTAGGAACAAGTTAGTATAGGTATTTCAAAGATGCCCAGAACTGAGCTAAACTTGGTATGTGTCCAACTCCTAGAAATAACTTCATGCCCCATCACCCTTACTTCCAGCTAGTAAGGATCACATAATTCCTAACAAAGTTTTGACACAGATTCCCAATTCGGGCATTCAGAACATATAGCACGTTGCTGTAAGCAAGCACATTCTCATTCAAAGTTGCAAGTTACTATGCAGGAACAAGTTTGTATAGGTACTTCAAAGATGCCCAGAACTGAGCTAAACTTGGTATGTGTCCAACTCCTAGAAATAACTTCATGCCCCATCTCCCTTACTTCCAGCTAGTAAGGATCACATAATTCCTAACAAAGATTTCACACATATTCCCAATTCGGGCATTCAGAACATATAGCACGTTGCTGTAAGCAAGCACATTCCCATTCAAAGATGCAAGTTACTATGTAGGAACAAGTTTGTATAGGTATTTCAAAGATGCCCAGAACTGAGCTAAACTTGGTATGTGTCCAACTCCTAGAAATAACTTCATGCCGAATCTCCCTTACTTCCAACTAGTAAGGATCACATAATTCCTAACAAAGTTTTGACACAGATTCCCAATTCGGGCATTCAGAACATATAGCACGTTGCTGTAAGCAAGCACATTCTCATTCAAAGTTGCAAGTTACTATGTAGGAACAAGTTTGTATAGGTATTTCAAAGATGCCCAGAACTGAGCTAAACTTGTTGTGTCTCCAACTCCTAGAAATAACTTCATGCCCCATCTCCCTTACTTCCAGCTAGTAAGGATCACATAATTCCTAACAAAGTTTTGCCACAGATTCCCAATTCGGGCATTCAGAACATATAGCACGTTGCTGTAAGCAAGCACATTCTCATTCAAAGTTGCAAGTTACTATGTAGGAACAAGTTTGTATAGGTATTTCAAAGATGCCCAGAACTGAGCTAAACTTGGTATGTGTCCAACTCCTAGAAATAACTTCATGCCCCATCTCCCTTACTTCCAGCTAGTAAGGATCACATAATTCCTAACAAAGTTTTGACACAGATTCCCAATTCGGGCATTCAGAACATATAGCACGTTGCTGTAAGCAAGCAGATTCTCATTCAAAGATGCAAGTTACTATGTAGGAACAAGTTTGTATAGGTATTTCAAAGATGCCCAGAACTGAGCTAAACATGGTATGTGTCCAACTCCTAGAAATAACTTCATGCCCCATCTCCCTTACTTCCAGCTAGTAAGGATCACATAATTCCTAACAAAGTTTTGACACAGATTGCCAATTCGGGCATTCAGAACATATAGCACGTTGCTATAAGCAAGCACAATCTCATTCAATGTTGCAAGTTACTATGTAGGAACAAGTTAGTATAGGTATTTCAAAGATGCCCAGAACTGAGCTAAACTTGGTATGTGTCCAACTCCTAGAAATAAATTCATGCCCCATCACCCTTACTTCCAGCTAGTAAGGATCACATAATTCCTAACAAAGTTTTGACACAGATTCCCAATTCGGGCATTCAGAACATATAGCACGTTGCTGTAAGCAAGCACATTCTCATTCAAAGTTGCAAGTTACTATGCAGGAACAAGTTTGTATAGGTACTTCAAAGATGCCCAGAACTGAGCTAAACTTGGTATGTGTCCAAATCCTAGAAATAACTTCATGCCCCATCTCCCTTACTTCCAGCTAGTAAGGATCACATAATTCCTAACAAAGATTTCACACATATTCCCAATTCGGGCATTCAGAACATATAGCACGTTGCTGTAAGCAAGCACATTCCCATTCAAAGATGCAAGTTACTATGTAGGAACAAGTTTGTATAGGTATTTCAAAGATGCCCAGAACTGAGCTAAACTTGGTATGTGTCCAACTCCTAGAAATAACTTCATGCCGAATCTCCCTTACTTCCAACTAGTAAGGATCACATAATTCCTAACAAAGTTTTGACTCAGATTCCCAATTCGGGCATTCAGAACATATAGCACGTTGCTGTAAGCAAGCACATTCTCATTCAAAGTTGCAAGTTACTATGTAGGAACAAGTTTGTATAGGTATTTCAAAGATGCCCAGAACTGAGCTAAACTTGTTGTGTCTCCAACTCCTAGAAATAACTTCATGCCCCATCTCCCTTACTTCCAGCTAGTAAGGATCACATAATTCCTAACAAAGTTTTGACACAGATTCCCAATTCGGGCATTCAGAACATATAGCACGTTGCTGTAAGCAAGCACATTCTCATTCAAAGTTGCAAGTTACTATGTAGGAACAAGTTTGTATAGGTATTTCAAAGATGCCCAGAACTGAGCTAAACTTGGTATGTGTCCAACTCCTAGAAATACCTTCATGCCCCAACTCCCTTACTTCCATCTAGTAAGGATCACATAATTTCTAACAAAGTTTTGACACAGATTCCCAATTCGGGCATTCAGAACATATAGCACGTTGCTGTAAGCAAGCAGATTCTCATTCAAAGATGCAAGTTACTATGTAGGAACAAGTTTGTATAGGTATTTCAAAGATGCCCAGAACTGAGCTAAACTTGGTATGTCTCCAACTCCTAGAAATAACTTCATGCCCCATCTCCCTTACTTCCAGCTAGTAAGGATCACATAATTCCTAACAAAGTTTTGACACAGATTGCCAATTCGGGCATTCAGAACATATAGCACGTTGCTGTAAGCAAGCAGATTCTCATTCAAAGATGCAAGTTACTATGTAGGAACAAGTTTTTATAGATATTTCAAAGATGCCCAGAACTGAGATAAACTTGGTATGTGTCCAACTCCTAGAAATAACTTCATGCCCCATCTCCCTTACTTCCAGCTAGTAAGGATCACATAATTCCTAACAAAGTTTTGACACAGATTCCCAATTCGGGCATTCAGAACATATAGCACGTTGCTGTAAGCAAGCACATTTTCATTCAAAGTTGCAAGTTACTATGTAGGAACAAGTTTGTATAGGTATTTCAAAGATGCCCAGAACTGAGCTAAACTTGGTATGTCTCCAACTCCAAGAAATAACTTCATGCCCCATCTCCCTTACTTCCAGCTAGTAAGGATCACATAATTCCTAACAAAGTTTTGACACAGATTCCCAATTCGGGCATTCAGAACATATAGCACGTTGCTGTAAGCAAGCACATTTTCATTCAAAGTTGCAAGTTACTATGTAGGAACAAGTTTGTATAGGTATTTCAAAGATGCCCAGAACTGAGCTAAACTTGGTATGTGTCCAACTCCTAGAAATAACTTCATGCCCCATCTCCCTTACTTTCAGCTAGTAAGGATCACACAATTCCTAACAAAGTTTTGACACAGATTCCCAATTCGGGCATTCAGAACTTATAGCACGTTGCTGTAAGCAAGCAGATTCTCATTCAAACATGCAAGTTACTATGTAGGAACAAGTTTGTATAGGTATTTCAAAGATGCCCAGAACTGAGCTAAACTTGGTGTGTGTCCAACTCCTAGAAATAACTTCATGCCCCATCTCCCTTACTTCCAGCTAGTAAGGATCACACAATTCCTAACAAAGTTATGACACAGATTCCCAATTCGGGCATTCAGAACATACAGCACGTTGCTGTAAGCAAGCAGATTCTCATTCAAAGATGCAAGTTACTATGTAGGAACAAGTTTGTATAGGTATTTCAAAGATGCCCAGAACTGAGCTAAACTTGGTATGTGTCCAACTCCTAGAAATAACTTCATGCCCCATCTCCCTTACTTCCAGCTAGTAAGGATCACATAATTCCTAACAAAGTTTTGACACAGATTGCCAATTCGGGCATTCAGAACATATAGCACGTTGCTGTAAGCAAGCAGATTCTCATTCAAAGATGCAAGTTACTATGTAGGAACAAGTTTGTATAGGTATTTCAAAGATGCCCAGAACTGAGCTAAACTTGGTATGTGTCCAACTCCTGGAAATAACTTCATGCTCCATCTCCCTTACTTCCACCTAGTAAGGATCACATAATTCCTAACAAAGTTTTGACACAGATTGCCAATTCGGGCATTCAGAACATATAGCACGTTGCTGTAAGCAAGCAGATTCTCATTCAAAGATGCAAGTTACTATGTAGGAACAAGTTTGTATAGGTATTTCAAAGATGCCCGAACTGAGCTAAACTTGGTATGTGTCCAACTCCTAGAAATAACTTCATGCCCCTCTCCCTTACTTACAGCTAGTAAGGATCACATAATTCCTAACAAAGTTTTGACACAGATTGCCAATTCGGGCATTCAGAACATATAGCACGTTGCTGTAAGCAAGCACATTCTCATTCAAAGATGCAAGTTACTATGTAGGAACAAGTTTGTATAGGTATTTCAAAGATGCACAGGACTGAGCTAAACTTGGTATGTGTCCAACTCCTAGAAATAACTTCATGCCCCATCTCCCTTACTTCCAGCTAGTAAGGATCACATAATTCCTAACAAAGATTTCACACATATTCCCAATTCGGGCATTCAGAACATATAGCACGTTGCTGTAAGCAAGCACATTCCCCTTCAAAGATGCAAGTTACTATGTAGGAACAAGTTTGTATAGGTATTTCAAAGATGCCCAGAACTGAGCTAAACTTGGTATGTGTCCAACTCCTAGAAATAACTTCATGCCTCATCTCCCTTACTTCCAGCTAGTAAGGATCACATAATTCCTAACAAAGTTTTGACACAGATTGCCAATTCGGGCATTCAGAACATATAGCACGTGGCTGTAAGCAAGCACATTCTCATTCAAAGTTGCAAGTTATTATGTAGGAACAAGTTTGTATAGGTATTTCAAAGATGCCCAGAACTGAGCTAAACTTGGTATGTGTCCAACTCCTAGAAATACCTTCATGCCCCAACTCCCTTACTTCCATCTAGTAAGGATCACATAATTTCTAACAAAGTTTTGACACAGATTCCCAATTCGGGCATTCAGAACATATAGCACGTTGCTGTAAGCAAGCAGATTCTCATTCAAAGATGCAAGTTACTATGTAGGAACAAGTTTGTATAGGTATTTCAAAGATGCCCAGAACTGAACTAAACTTGGTATGTCTCCAACTCCTAGAAATAACTTCATGCCCCATCTCCCTTACTTCCAGCTAGTAAGGATCACATAATTCCTAACAAAGTTTTGACACAGATTCCCAATTCGGGCATTCAGAACATATAGCACGTTGCTGTAAGCAAGCACATTCTCATTCAAAGTTGCAAGTTACTATGTAGGAACAAGTTTGTATAGGTATTTCAAAGATGCCCAGAACTGAGTTAAACTTGGTATGTGTCCAACTCCTAGAAATAACTTCATGCCCCATCTCCCTTACTTTCAGCTAGTAAGGATCACACAATTCCTAACAAAGTTTTGACACAGATTCCCAATTCGGGCATTCAGAACATATAGCACGTTGCTGTAAGCAAGCAGATTCTCATTCAAAGATGCAAGTTACTATGTAGGAACAAGTTTGTATAGGTATTTCAAAGATGCCCAGAACTCTGCTAAACTTGGTGTGTGTCCAACTCCTAGAAATAACTTCATGCCCCATCTCCCTTACTTCCAGCTAGTAAGGATCACACAATTCCTAACAAAGTTATGACACAGATTCCCAATTCGGGCATTCAGAACATATAGCACGTTGCTGTAAGCAAGCAGATTCTCATTCAAAGATGACAGTTACTATGTAGGAACAAGTTTGTATAGGTATTTCAAAGATGCCCAGAACTGAGCTAAACTTGGTATGTGTCCAACTCCTAGAAATAACTTCATGCCCCATCTCCCTTACTTCCAGCTAGTAAGGATCACATAATTCCTAACAAAGTTTTGACACAGATTGCCAATTCGGGCATTCAGAACATATAGCACGTTGCTGTAAGCAAGCACATTCTCATTCAAAGATGCAAGTTACTATGTAGGAACAAGTTTGTATAGGTATTTCAAAGATGCCCAGAACTGAGCTAAACTTGGTATGTGTCCAACTCCTAGAAATAACTTCATGCTCCATCTCCCTTACTTCCACCTAGTAAGGATCACATAATTCCTAACAAAGTTTTGACACAGATTGCCAATTCGGGCATTCAGAACATATAGCACGTTGCTGTAAGCAAGCAGATTCTCATTCAAAGATGCAAGTTACTATGTAGGAACAAGTTTGTATAGGTATTTCAAAGATGCCCGAACTGAGCTAAACTTGGTATGTGTCCAACTCCTAGAAATAACTTCATGCCCCTCTCCCTTACTTACAGCTAGTAAGGATCACATAATTCCTAACAAAGTTTTGACACAGATTGCCAATTCGGGCATTCAGAACATATAGCACGTTGCTGTAAGCAAGCACATTCTCATTCAAAGATGCAAGTTACTATGTAGGAACAAGTTTGTATAGGTATTTCAAAGATGCACAGGACTGAGCTAAACTTGGTATGTGTCCAACTCCTAGAAATAACTTCATGCCCCATCTCCCTTACTTCCAGCTAGTAAGGATCACATAATTCCTAACAAAGATTTCACACATATTCCCAATTCGGGCATTCAGAACATATAGCACGTTGCTGTAAGCAAGCACATTCCCCTTCAAAGATGCAAGTTACTATGTAGGAACAAGTTTGTATAGGTATTTCAAAGATGCCCAGAACTGAGCTAAACTTGGTATGTGTCCAACTCCTACAAATAACTTCATGCCGAATCTCCCTTACTTCCAACTAGTAAGGATCACATAATTCCTAACAAAGTTTTGACACAGATTCCCAATTCGGGCATTCAGAACATATAGCACGTTGCTGTAAGCAAGCACATTCTCATTCAAAGTTGCAAGTTACTATGTAGGAACAAGTTTGTATAGGTATTTCAAAGATGCCCAGAACTGAGCTAAACTTGTTGTGTCTCCAACTCCTAGAAATAACTTCATGCCCCATCTCCCTTACTTCCAGCTAGTAAGGATCACATAATTCCTAACAAAGTTTTGACACAGATTCCCAATTCGGGCATTCAGAACATATAGCACGTTGCTGTAAGCAAGCACATTTTCATTCAAAGTTGCAAGTTACTATGTAGGAACAAGTTTGTATAGGTATTTCAAAGATGCCCAGAACTGAGCTAAACTTGGTATGTCTCCAACTCCAAGAAATAACTTCATGCCCCATCTCCCTTACTTCCAGCTAGTAAGGATCACATATTTCCTAACAAACTTTTGACACAGATTCCCAATTCGGGCATTCAGAACATATAGCACGTTGCTGTAAGCAAGCACATTTTCATTCAAAGTTGCAAGTTACTATGTAGGAACAAGTTTGTATAGGTATTTCAAAGATGCCCAGAACTGAGCTAAACTTGATATGTGTCCAACTCCTAGAAATAACTTCATGCCCCATCTCCCTTACTTCCAGCTAGTAAAGATCACATAATTCCTAACAAAGTTTTGACACAGATTCCCAATTCGGGCATTCAGAACATATAGCACGTTGCTGTAAGCAAGCACATTTTCATTCAAAGTTGCAAGTTACTATGTAGGAACAAGTTTGTTTAGGTATTTCAAAGATGCCCAGAACTGAGCTAAACTTGGTATGTGTCCAACTCCTAGAAATAACTTCATGCCCCATCTCCCTTACTTCCAGCTAGTAAGGATCACATAATTCCTAACAAAGTTTTGACACAGATTCCCAATTCGGGCATTCAGAACATATAGCACGTTGCTGTAAGCAAGCAGATTCTCATTCAAAGATGCAAGTTACTATGTAGGAACAAGTTTGTATAGGTATTTCAAAGATGCCCAGAACTGAGCTAAACTTGGTATGTGTCCAACTCCTAGAAATAACTTCATGCCCCATATCCCTTACTTCCAGCTAGTAAGGATCACATAATTCCTAACAAATTTTTGACACAGATTGCCAATTCGGGCATTCAGAACATATAGCACGTTGCTGTAAGCAAGCACATTCTCATTCAAAGATGCAAGTTACTATGTAGGAACAAGTTTGTATAGGTATTTCAAAGATGCCCAGAACTGAGCTAAACGTTGTATGTCTCCAACTCCTAGAAATAACTTCATGCCCCATCTCCCTTACTTCCAGCTAGTAAGGATCACATAATTCCTAACAAAGTTTTGACACAGATTGCCAATTCGGGCATTCAGAACATATAGCACGTTGCTGTAAGCAAGCAGATTCTCATTCAAAGATGCAAGTTACTATGTAGGAACAAGTTTGTATAGGTATTTCAAAGATGCCCGAACTGAGCTAAACTTGGTATGTGTCCTACTCCTAGAAATAACTTCATGCCCCTCTCCCTTACTTACAGCTAGTAAGGATCACATAATTCCTAACAAAGTTTTGACACAGATTGCCAATTCGGGCATTCAGAACATATAGCACGTTGCTGTAAGCAAGCACATTCTCATACAAAGATGCAAGTTACTATGTAGGAACAAGTTTGTATAGGTATTTCAAAGATGCCCAGAACTGAGCTAAACTTGGTATGTCTCCAACTCCTAGAAATAACTTCATGCACCATCTCCCTTACTTCCAGCTAGTAAGGATCACATAATTCCTAACAAAGTTTTGACACAGATTCCCAATTAGGGCATTCAGAACATATAGCACGTTGCTGTAAGCAAGCACATTTTCATTCAAAGTTGCAAGTTACTATGTAGGAACAAGTTTGTATAGGTATTTCAAAGATGCCCAGAACTGAGCTAAACTTGGTATGTGTCCAACTCCTAGAAATAACTTCATGCCCCATCTCCCTTACTCCCAGCTAGTAAGGATCACATAATTCCTAACAAAGTTTTGACACAGATTCCCAATTCGGGCATTCAGAACATATAGCACGTTGCTGTAAGCAAGCAGATTCTCATTCAAAGATGCAAGTTACTATGTAGGAACAAGTTTGTATAGGTATTTCAAAGATGCCCAGAACTGAGCTAAACTTGGTATGTGTCCAACTCCTAGAAATAACTTCATGCCCCATCTCCCTTACTTCCAGCTAGTAAGGATCACATAATTCCTAACAAAGTTTTGACACAGATTGCCAATTCGGGCATTCAGAACATATAGCACGTTGCTGTAAGCAAGCACATTCTCATTCAAAGATGCAAGTTACTATGTAGGAACAAGTTTGTATAGGTATTTCAAAGATGCCCAGAACTGAGCTAAACGTTGTATGTCTCCAACTCCTAGAAATAACTTCATGCCCCATCTCACTTACTTCCAGCTAGTAAGGATCACATAATTCCTAACAAAGTTTTGACACAGATTGCCAATTCGGGCATTCAGAACATATAGCACGTTGCTGTAAGCAAGCAGATTCTCATTCAAAGATGCAAGTTACTATGTAGGAACAAGTTTGTATAGGTATTTCAAAGATGCCCGAACTGAGCTAAACTTGGTATGTGTCCAACTCCTAGAAATAACTTCATGCCCCATCTCCCTTACTTCCAGCTAGTAAGGATCACATAATTCCTAACAAAGTTTTGACACAGATTCCCAATTCGGGCATTCAGAACATATAGCACGTTGCTGTAAGCAAGCACATTTTCATTCAAAGTTGCAAGTTACTATGTAGGAACAAGTTTGTATAGGTATTTCAAAGATGCCCAGAACTGAGCTAAACTTGGTATGTGTCCAACTCCTAGAAATAACTTCATGCCCCATCTCCCTTACTTCCAGCTAGTAAGGATCACATAATTCCTAACAAAGTTTTGACACAGATTCCCAATTCGGGCATTCAGAACATATAGCACGTTGCTGTAAGCAAGCAGATTCTCATTCAAAGATGCAAGTTACTATGTAGGAACAAGTTTGTATAGGTATTTCAAAGATGCCCAGAACTGAGCTAAACTTGGTATGTGTCCAACTCCTAGAAATAACTTCATGCCCCATTTCCCTTACTTCCAGCTAGTAAGGATCACATAATTCCTAACAAAGTTTTGACACAGATTGCCAATTCGGGCATTCAGAACATAGAGCACGTTGCTGTAAGCAAGCACATTCTCATTCAAAGATGCAAGTTACTATGTAGGAACAAGTTTGTATAGGTATTTCAAAGATGCCCAGAACTGAGCTAAACGTTGTATGTCTCCAACTCCTAGAAATAACTTCATGCCCCATCTCCCTTACTTCCAGCTAGTAAGGATCACATAATTCCTAACAAAGTTTTGACACAGATTGCCAATTCGGGCATTCAGAACATATAGCACGTTGCTGTAAGCAAGCAGATTCTCATTCAAAGATGCAAGTTACTATGTAGGAACAAGTTTGTATAGATATTTCAAAGATGCCCAGAACTGAGATAAACTTGGTATGTGTCCAACTCCTAGAAATAACTTCATGCCCCATCTCCCTTACTTCCAGCTAGTAAGGATCACATAATTCCTAACAAAGTTTTGACACAGATTCCCAATTCGGGCATTCAGAACATATAGCACGTTGCTGTAAGCAAGCACATTTTCATTCAAAGTTGCAAGTTACTATGTAGGAACAAGTTTGTATAGGTATTTCAAAGATGCCCAGAACTGAGCTAAACTTGGTATGTCTCCAACTCCAAGAAATAACTTCATGCCCCATCTCCCTTACTTCCAGCTAGTAAGGATCACATAATTCCTAACAAAGTTTTGACACAGATTCCCAATTCGGGCATTCAGAACATATAGCACGTTGCTGTAAGCAAGCACATTTTCATTCAAAGTTGCAAGTTACTATGTAGGAACAAGTTTGTATAGGTATTTCAAAGATGCCCAGAACTGAGCTAAACTTGGTATGTGTCCAACTCCTAGAAATAACTTCATGCCCCATCTCCCTTACTTTCAGCTAGTAAGGATCACACAATTCCTAACAAAGTTTTGACACAGATTCCCAATTCGGGCATTCAGAACATATAGCACGTTGCTGTAAGCAAGCAGATTCTCATTCAAAGATGCAAGTTACTATGTAGGAACAAGTTTGTATAGGTATTTCAAAGATGCCCAGAACTGAGCTAAACTTGGTGTGTGTCCAACTCCTAGAAATAACTTCATGCCCAATCTCCCTTACTTCCAGCTAGTAAGGATCACACAATTCCTAACAAAGTTATGACACAGATTCACAATTCGGGCATTCAGAACATATAGCACGTTGCTGTAAGCAAGCAGATTCTCATTCAAAGATGCATGTTACTATGTAGGAACAAGTTTGTATAGGTATTTCAAAGATGCCCAGAACTGAGCTAAACTTGGTATGTGTCCAACTCCTAGAAATAACTTCATGCCCCATCTCCCTTACTTCCAGCTAGTAAGGATCACATAATTCCTAACAAAGTTTTGACACAGATTGCCAATTCGGGCATTCAGAACATATAGCACGTTGCTGTAAGCAAGCACATTCTCATTCAAAGATGCAAGTTACTATGTAGGAACAAGTTTGTATAGGTATTTCAAAGATGCCCAGAACTGAGCTAAACTTGGTATGTGTCCAACTCCTAGAAATAACTTAATGCCCCATCTCCCTTACTTCCAGCTAGTAAGGATCACATAATTCCTAACAAAGTTTTGACACAGATTGCCAATTCGGGCATTCAGAACATAGAGCACGTTGCTGTAAGCAAGCACATTCTCATTCAAAGATGCAAGTTACTATGTAGGAACAAGTTTGTATAGGTATTTCAAAGATGCCCAGAACTGAGCTAAACTTGGTATGTCTCCAACTCCTAGAAATAACTTCATGCCCCATCTCCCTTACTTCCAGCTAGTAAGGATCACATAATTCCTAACAAAGTTTTGACACAGATTGCCAATTCGGGCATTCAGAACATATAGCACGTTGCTGTAAGCAAGCAGATTCTCATTCAAAGATGCAAGTTACTATGTAGGAACAAGTTTGTATAGATATTTCAAAGATGCCCAGAACTGAGATAAACTTGGTATGTGTCCAACTCCTAGAAATAACTTCATGCCCCATCTCCCTTACTTCCAGCTAGTAAGGATCACATAATTCCTAACAAAGTTTTGACACAGATTCCCAATTCGGGCATTCAGAACATATAGCACGTTGCTGTAAGCAAGCACATTTTCATTCAAAGTTGCAAGTTAATATGTAGGAACAAGTTTGTATAGGTATTTCAAAGATGCCCAGAAATGAGCTAAACTTGGTATGTCTCCAACTCCAAGAAATAACTTCATGCCCCATCTCCCTTACTTCCAGCTAGTAAGGATCACATAATTCCTAACAAAGTTTTGACACAGATTCCCAATTCGGGCATTCAGAACATATAGCACGTTGCTGTAAGCAAGCACTTTTTCATTCAAAGTTGCAAGTTACTATGTAGGAACAAGTTTGTATAGGTATTTCAAAGATGCCCAGAACTGAGCTAAACTTGGTATGTGTCCAACTCCTATAAATAACTTCATGCCCCATCTCCCTTACTTTCAGCTAGTAAGGATCACACAATTCCTAACAAAGTTTTGACACAGATTCCAAATTCGGGCATTCAGAACATATAGCACGTTGCTGTAAGCAAGCAGATTCTCATTCAAAGATGCAAGTTACTATGTAGGAACAAGTTTGTATAGGTATTTCAAAGATGCCCAGAACTGAGCTAAACTTGGTGTGTGTCCCACTCCTAGAAATAACTTCATGCCCCATCTCCCTTACTTCCAGCTAGTAAGGATCACACAATTCCTAACAAAGTTATGACACAGATTCACAATTCGGGCATTCAGAACATATAGCACGTTGCTGTAAGCAAGCAGATTCTCATTCAAAGATGCATGTTACTATGTAGGAACAAGTTTGTATAGGTATTTCAAAGATGCCCAGAACTGAGCTAAACTTGGTATGTGTCCAACTCCTAGAAATAACTTCATGCCCCATCTCCCTTACTTCCAGCTAGTAAGGATCACATAATTCCTAACAAAGTTTTGACACAGATTGCCAATTCGGGCATTCAGAACATATAGCACGTTGCTGTAAGCAAGCACATTCTCATTCAAAGATGCAAGTTACTATGTAGGAACAAGTTTGTATAGGTATTTCAAAGATGCCCAGAACTGAGCTAAACTTGGTATGTGTCCAACTCCTAGAAATAACTTCATGCTCCATCTCCCTTACTTCCACCTAGTAAGGATCACATAATTCCTAACAAAGTTTTGACACAGATTGCCAATTCGGGCATTCAGAACATATAGCACGTTGCTGTAAGCAAGCAGATTCTCATTCAAAGTTGCAAGTTACTATGTAGGAACAAGTTTGTATAGGTATTTCAAAGATGCCCGAACTGAGCTAAACTTGGTATGTGTCCAACTCCTATAAATAACTTCATGCCCCTCTCCCTTACTTACAGCTAGTAAGGATCACATAATTCCTAACAACGTTTTGACACAGATTGCCAATTCGGGCATTCAGAACATATAGCACGTTGCTGTAAGCAAGCACATTCTCATTCAAAGATGCAAGTTACTATGTAGGAACAAGTTTGTATAGGTATTTCAAAGATGCACAGGACTGAGCTAAACTTGGTATGTGTCCAACTCCTAGAAATAACTTCATGCCCCATCTCCCTTACTTCCAGCTAGTAAGGATCACATAATTCCTAACAAAGTTTTGACACAGATTCCCAATTCGGGCATTCAGAACATATAGCACGTTGCTGTAAGCAAGCACATTTTCATTCAAAGTTGCAAGATACTATGTAGGAACAAGTTTGTATAGGTATTTCAAAGATGCCCAGAACTGAGCTAAACTTGGTATGTCTCCAACTCCAAGAAATAACTTCATGCCCCATCTCCCTTACTGCCAGCTAGTAAGGATCACATAATTCCTAACAAAGTTTTGACACAGATTCCCAATTCGGGCATTCAGAACATATAGCACGTTGCTGTAAGCAAGCACATTTTCATTGAAAGTTGCAAGTTACTATGTAGGAACAAGTTTGTATAGGTATTTCAAAGATGCCCAGAACTGAGCTAAACTTGGTATGTGTCCAACTCCTAGAAATAACTTCATGCCCCATCTCCCTTACTTCCAGCTAGTAAGGATCACATAATTCCTAACAAAGTTTTGACACAGATTCCCAATTCGGGCATTCAGAACATATAGCACGTTGCTGTAAGCAAGCAGATTCTCATTCAAAGATGCAAGTTACTATGTAGGAACAAGTTTGTATAGGTATTTCAAAGATGCCCAGAACTGAGCTAAACTTGGTATGTGTCCAACTCCTAGAAATAACTTCATGCCCCATCTCCCTTACTTCCAGCTAGTAAGGATCACATAATTCCTAACAAAGTTTTGACACAGATTCCCAATTCGGGCATTCAGAACATATAGCACGTTGCTGTAAGCAAGCACATTCTCATTCAAAGATGCAAGTTACTATGTAGGAACAAGTTTGTATAGGTATTTCAAAGATGCCCAGAACTGAGCTAAACTTGGTATGTGTCCAACTCCTAGAAAGAACTTCATGCCCCATCTCCCTTACTTCCAGCTAGTAAGGATCACATAATTCCTAACAAAGTTTTGACACAGATTGCCAATTCGGGCATTCAGAACATATAGCACGTTGCTGTAAGCAAGCACATTCTCATTCAAAGATGCAAGTTACTATGTAGGAACAAGTTTGTATAGGTATTTCAAAGATGCCCGAACTGAGCTAAACTTGGTATGTGTCCAACTCCTAGAAATAACTTCATGCCCCTCTCCCTTACTTACAGCTAGTAAGGATCACATAATTCCTAACAAAGTTTTGACACAGATTGCCAATTCGGGCATTCAGAACATATAGCACGTTGCTGTAAGCAAGCACATTCTCATTCAAAGATGCAAGTTACTATGTAGGAACAAGTTTGTATAGGTATTTCAAAGATGCACAGGACTGAGCTAAACTTGGTATGTGTCCAACTCCTAGAAATAACTTCATGCCCCATCTCCCTTACTTCCAGCTAGTAAGGATCACATAATTCCTAACAAAGTTTTGACACAGATTCCCAATTCGGGCATTCAGAACATATAGCACGTTGCTGTAAGCAAGCACATTTTCATTCAAAGTTGCAAGATACTATGTAGGAACAAGTTTGTATAGGTATTTCAAAGATGCCCAGAACTGAGCTAAACTTGGTATGTCTCCAACTCCAAGAAATAACTTCATGCCCCATCTCCCTTACTGCCAGCTAGTAAGGATCACATAATTCCTAACAAAGTTTTGACACAGATTCCCAATTCGGGCATTCAGAACATATAGCACGTTGCTGTAAGCAAGCACATTTTCATTCAAAGTTGCAAGTTACTATGTAGGAACAAGTTTGTATAGGTATTTCAAAGATGCCCAGAACTGAGCTAAACTTGGTATGTGTCCAACTCCTAGAAATAACTTCATGCCCCATCTCCCTTACTTCCAGCTAGTAAGGATCACATAATTCCTAACAAAGTTTTGACACAGATTCCCAATTCGGGCATTCAGAACATATAGCACGTTGCTGTAAGCAAGCACATTTTCATTCAAAGTTGCAAGTTACTATGTAGGAACAAGTTTGTATAGGTATTTCAAAGATGCCCAGAACTGAGCTAAACTTGGTATGTGTCCAACTCCTAGAAATAACTTCATGCCCCATCTCCCTTACTTCCAGCTAGTAAGGATCACATAATTCCTAACAAAGTTTTGACACAGATTCCCAATTCGGGCATTCAGAACATATAGCACGTTGCCTTAAGCAAGCAGATTCTCATTCAAAGATGCAAGTTACTATGTAGGAACAAGTTTGTATAGGTATTTCAAAGATGCCCAGAACTGAGCTAAACTTGGTATGTGTCCAACTCCTAGAAAGAACTTCATGCCCCATCTCCCTTACTTCCAGCTAGTAAGGATCACATAATTCCTAACAAAGTTTTGACACAGATTGTCAATTCGGGCATTCAGAACATATAGCACGTTGCTGTAAGCAAGCACATTCTCCTTCAAAGATTCAAGTTACTATGTAGGAACAAGTTTGTATAGGTATTTCAAAGATGCACAGAACTGAGCTAAACGTTGTATGTCTCCAACTCCAAGAAATAACTTCATGCCCCATCTCCCTTACTTCCAGCTAGTAAGGATCACATAATTCCTAACAAAGTTTTGACACAGATTCCCAACTCGGGCATTCAAAACATATAGCACGTTGCTGTAAGCAAGCACATTTTCATTCAAAGTTGCAAGTTACTATGTAGGAACAAGTTTGTATTGGTATTTCAAAGATGCCCAGAACTGAGCTAAACTTGGTATGTGTCCAACTCCTAGAATTAACTTCATGCCCCATCTCCCTTACTTCCAGCTAGTAAGGATCACACAATTCCTAACAAAGTTTTGACACAGATTCCCAATTCGGGCATTCAGAACATATAGCACGTTGCTGTAAGCAAGCAGATTCTCATTCAAAGATGCAAGTTACTATGTAGGAACAAGTTTGTATAGGTATTTTAAAGATGCCCAGAACTGAGCTAAACTTGGTATGTGTCCAACTCCTACAAATAACTTCATGCCCCATCTCCCTTACTTCCAGCTAGTAAGGATCACATAATTCCTAACAAAGTTTTGACACAGATTCCCAATTCGGGCATTCAGAACATATAGCACGTTGCTGTAAGCAAGCACATTCTCATTCAAAGATGCAAGTTACTATGTAGGAACAAGTTTGTATAGGTATTTCAAAGATGCCCAGAACTGAGCTAAACTTGGTATGTCTCCAACTCTTAGAAATAACTTCATGCCCCATCTCCCTTACTTCCAGCTAGTAAGGATCACATAATTCCTAACAAAGTTTTGACACAGATTGCGAATTCGGGCATTCAGAACATATAGCACGTTGCTGTAAGCAAGCACATTCTCCTTCAAAGATTCAAGTTACTATGTAGGAACAAGTTTGTATAGGTATTTCAAAGATGCACAGAACTGAGCTAAACGTTGTATGTCTCCAACTCCAAGAAATAACTTCATGCCCCATCTCCCTTACTTCCAGCTAGTAAGGATCACATAATTCCTAACAAAGTTTTGACACAGATTCCCAACTCGGGCATTCAAAACATATAGCACGTTGCTGTAAGCAAGCACATTTTCATTCAAAGTTGCAAGTTACTATGTAGGAACAAGTTTGTATTGGTATTTCAAAGATGCCCAGAACTGAGCTAAACTTGGTATGTGTCCAACTCCTAGAATTAACTTCATGCCCCATCTCCCTTACTTCCAGCTAGTAAGGATCACACAATTCCTAACAAAGTTTTGACACAGATTCCCAATTCGGGCATTCAGAACATATAGCACGTTGCTGTAAGCAAGCAGATTCTCATTCAAAGATGCAAGTTACTATGTAGGAACAAGTTTGTATAGGTATTTTAAAGATGCCCAGAACTGAGCTAAACTTGGTATGTGTCCAACTCCTAGAAATAACTTCATGCCCCATCTCCCTTACTTCCAGCTAGTAAGGATCACATAATTCCTAACAAAGTTTTGACACAGATTCCCAATTCGGGCATTCAGAACATATAGCACGTTGCTGTAAGCAAGCACATTCTCATTCAAAGATGCAAGTTACTATGTAGGAACAAGTTTGTATAGGTATTTCAAAGATGCCCAGAACTGAGCTAAACTTGGTATGTCTCCAACTCTTAGAAATAACTTCATGCCCCATCTCCCTTACTTCCAGCTAGTAAGGATCACATAATTCCTAACAAAGTTTTGACACAGATTGCGAATTCGGGCATTCAGAACATATAGCACGTTGCTGTAAGCAAGCACATTTTCATTCAAAGTTGCAAGTTACTATGTAGGAACAAGTTTGTATAGGTATTTCAAAGATGCCCAGAACTGAGCTAAACTTGGTATGTCTCCAACTCCAAGAAATATCTTCGTGCCCCATCTCCCTTACTGCCAGCTAGTAAGGATCACATAATTCCTAACAAAGTTCTGACACAGATTCCCAATTCGGGCATTCAGAACATATAGCACGTTGCTGTAAGCAAGCAGATTCTCATTCAAAGTTGCAAGTTACTATGTAGGAACAAGTTTGTATAGGTATTTCAAAGATGCCCAGAACTGAGCTAAACTTGGTATGTGTCCAACTCCTAGAAATAACTTCATGCCCCATCTCCCTTACTTCCAGCTAGTAAGGATCACATAATTCCTAACAAAGTTCTGACACAGATTCCCAATTCGGGCATTCAGAACATATAGCACGTTGCTGTAAGCAAGCACATTCTCATTCAAAGTTGCAAGTTACTATGTAGGAACAAGTTTGTATAGTTATTTCAAAGATGCCCAGAACTGAGCTAAACTTGGTATGTGTCCAACTCCTAGAAATAACTTCATGCCCCATCTCCCTTACTTCCAGCTAGTAAGGATCACATAATTCCTAACAAAGTTTTGACACAGATTCCCAATTCGGGCATTCAGAACATATAGCACGTTGCTGTAAGCAAGCAGATTCTCATTCAAAGATGCAAGTTACTATGTAGGAACAAGTTTGTATAGGTATTTCAAAGATGCCCAGAACTGAGCTAAACTTGGTATGTGTCCAACTCCTAGAAATAACTTCATGCCCCATATCCCTTACTTCCAGCTAGTAAGGATCACATAATTCCTAACAAAGTTTTAACACAGATTGCCAATTCGGGCATTCAGAACATATAGCACGTTGCTGTAAGCAAGCACATTCTCATTCAATGTTGCAAGTTACTATGTAGGAACAAGTTTGTATAGGTATTTCAAAGATGCCCAGAACTGAGCTAAACTTGGTATGTGTCCAACTCCTAGAAAGAACTTCATGCCCCATCTCCCTTACTTCCAGCTAGTAAGGATCACATAATTCCTAACAAAGTTTTGACACAGATTGTCAATTCGGGCATTCAGAACATATAGCACGTTGCTGTAAGCAAGCACATTCTCCTTCAAAGATTCAAGTTACTATGTAGGAACAAGTTTGTATAGGTATTTCAAAGATGCACAGAACTGAGCTAAACGTTGTATGTCTCCAACTCCAAGAAATAACTTCATGCCCCATCTCCCTTACTTCCAGCTAGTAAGGATCACATAATTCCTAACAAAGTTTTGACACAGATTCCCAACTCGGGCATTCAAAACATATAGCACGTTGCTGTAAGCAAGCACATTTTCATTCAAAGTTGCAAGTTACTATGTAGGAACAAGTTTGTATTGGTATTTCAAAGATGCCCAGAACTGAGCTAAACTTGGTATGTGTCCAACTCCTAGAATTAACTTCATGCCCCATCTCCCTTACTTCCAGCTAGTAAGGATCACACAATTCCTAACAAAGTTTTGACACAGATTCCCAATTCGGGCATTCAGAACATATAGCACGTTGCTGTAAGCAAGCAGATTCTCATTCAAAGATGCAAGTTACTATGTAGGAACAAGTTTGTATAGGTATTTTAAAGATGCCCAGAACTGAGCTAAACTTGGTATGTGTCCAACTCCTAGAAATAACTTCATGCCCCATCTCCCTTACTTCCAGCTAGTAAGGATCACATAATTCCTAACAAAGTTTTGACACAGATTCCCAATTCGGGCATTCAGAACATATAGCACGTTGCTGTAAGCAAGCACATTCTCATTCAAAGATGCAAGTTACTATGTAGGAACAAGTTTGTATAGGTATTTCAAAGATGCCCAGAACTGAGCTAAACTTGGTATGTCTCCAACTCTTAGAAATAACTTCATGCCCCATCTCCCTTACTTCCAGCTAGTAAGGATCACATAATTCCTAACAAAGTTTTGACACAGATTGCGAATTCGGGCATTCAGAACATATAGCACGTTGCTGTAAGCAAGCACATTTTCATTCAAAGTTGCAAGTTACTATGTAGGAACAAGTTTGTATAGGTATTTCAAAGATGCCCAGAACTGAGCTAAACTTGGTATGTCTCCAACTCCAAGAAATATCTTCGTGCCCCATCTCCCTTACTGCCAGCTAGTAAGGATCACATAATTCCTAACAAAGTTCTGACACAGATTCCCAATTCGGGCATTCAGAACATATAGCACGTTGCTGTAAGCAAGCAGATTCTCATTCAAAGTTGCAAGTTACTATGTAGGAACAAGTTTGTATAGGTATTTCAAAGATGCCCAGAACTGAGCTAAACTTGGTATGTGTCCAACTCCTAGAAATAACTTCATGCCCCATCTCCCTTACTTCCAGCTAGTAAGGATCACATAATTCCTAACAAAGTTCTGACACAGATTCCCAATTCGGGCATTCAGAACATATAGCACGTTGCTGTAAGCAAGCACATTCTCATTCAAAGTTGCAAGTTACTATGTAGGAACAAGTTTGTATAGTTATTTCAAAGATGCCCAGAACTGAGCTAAACTTGGTATGTGTCCAACTCCTAGAAATAACTTCATGCCCCATCTCCCTTACTTCCAGCTAGTAAGGATCACATAATTCCTAACAAAGTTTTGACACAGATTCCCAATTCGGGCATTCAGAACATATAGCACGTTGCTGTAAGCAAGCACATTCTCATTCAATGTTGCAAGTTACTATGTAGGAACAAGTTTGTATAGGTATTTCAAAGATGCCCAGAACTGAGCTAAACTTGGTATGTGTCCAACTCCTAGAAATAACTTCATGCCCCATCTCCCTTACTTCCAGCTAGTAAGGATCACATAATTCCTAACAAAGTTTTGCCACAGATTCCCAATTCGGGCATTCAGAACATATAGCACGTTGCTGTAAGCAAGCACATTCTCATTCAAAGATGCAAGTTACTATGTAGGAACAAGTTTGTATAGGTATTTCAAAGATGCCCAGAACTGAGCTAAACTTGGTATGTGTCCAACTCCTAGAAATAACTTCATGCCCCATCTCCCTTACTTCCAGCTAGTAAGGATCACATAATTCCTAACAAAGATTTCACACATATTCCCAATACGGGCATTCAGAACATATAGCACGTTGCTGTAAGCAAGCACATTCCCCTTCAAAGATGCAAGTTACTATGTAGGAACAAGTTTGTATAGGTATTTCAAAGATGCCCAGGACTGAGCTAAAATTGGTATGTGTCCAACTCCTAGAAATAACTTCATGCCGCATCTCCCTTACTTCCAGCTAGTAAGGATCACATAATTCCTAACAAAGTTTTGACACAGATTCCCAATTCGGGCATTCAGAACATATAGCACGTTGCTTTAAGCAAGCACATTCTCATTCAAAGTTCCAAGTTACTATGTAGGAACAAGTTTGTATAGGAATTTCAAAGATGCCCAGAACTGAGCTAAACTTGTTGTGTCTCCAACTCCTAGAAATAACTTCATGCCCCATCTCCCTTACTTCCAGCTAGTAAGGATCACATAATTCCTAACAAAGTTTTGACACAGATTCCCAATTCGGGCATTCAGAACATATAGCACGTTGCTGTAAGCAAGCACATTCTCATTCAAAGTTGCAAGTTACTATGTAGGAACAAGTTTGTATAGGTATTTCAAAGATGCCCAGAACTGAGCTAAACTTGGTATGTGTCCAACTCCTAGAAATAACTTCATGCCCCATCTCCCTTACTTCCAGCTAGTAAGGATCACATAATTCCTAACAAAGATTTCACACATATTCCCAATTCGGGCATTCAGAACATATAGCACGTTGCTGTAAGCAAGCACATTCCCCTTCAAAGATGCAAGTTACTATGTAGGAACAAGTTTGTATAGGTATTTCAAAGATGCCCAGAACTGAGCTAAAATTGGTATGTGTCCAACTCCTAGAAATAACTTCATGCCGCATCTCCCTTACTTCCAGCTAGTAAGGATCACATAATTCCTAACAAAGTTTTGACACAGATTCCCAATTCGGGCATTCAGAACATATAGCACGTTGCTTTAAGCAAGCACATTCTCATTCAAAGTTGCAAGTTACTATGTAGGAACAAGTTTGTATAGGTATTTCAAAGATGCCCAGAACTGAGCTAAACTTGTTGTGTCTCCAACTCCTAGAAATAACTTCATGCCCCATCTCCCTTACTTCCAGCTAGTAAGGATCACATAATTCCTAACAAAGTTTTGACACAGATTCCCAATTCGGGCATTCAGAACATATAGCACGTTGCTGTAAGCAAGCACATTCTCATTCAAAGTTGCAAGTTACTATGTAGGAACAAGTTTGTATAGGTATTTCAAAGATGCCCAGAACTGAGCTAAACTTGGTATGTGTCCAACTCCTAGAAATACCTTCATGCCCCAACTCCCTTACTTCCATCTAGTAAGGATCACATAATTTCTAACAAAGTTTTGACACAGATTCCCAATTCGGGCATTCAGAACATACAGCACGTTGCTGTAAGCAAGCAGATTCTCATTCAAAGATGCAAGTTACTATGTAGGAACAAGTTTGTATAGGTATTTCAAAGATGCCCAGAACTGAGCTAAACTTGGTATGTGTCCAACTCCTAGAAATAACTTCATGCCCTATCTCCCTTACTTCCAGCTAGTAAGGATCACATAATTCCTAACAAAGTTTTGACACAGATTGCCAATTCGGGCATTCAGAACATATAGCACGTTGCTGTAAGCAAGCACATTCTCATTCAAAGATGCAAGTTACTATGTAGGAACAAGTTTGTATAGGTATTTCAAAGATGCACAGAACTGAGCTAAACTTGGTATGTGTCCAACTCCTAGAAATAACTTCATGCCCCATCTCCCTTACTTCCAGCTAGTAAGGATCACATAATTCCTAACAAAGTTTTGACACAGATTCCCAATTCGGGCATTCAAAACATATAGCACGTTGCTGTAAGCAAGCACATTCTCATTCAAAGTTGCAAGTTACTATGTAGGAACAAGTTTGTATAGGTATTTCAAAGATGCCCAGAACTGAGCTAAACTTGGTATGTGTCCAACTCCTAGAAATAACTTCATGCCCCATCTCCCTTACTTCCAGCTAGTAAGGATCACATAATTCCTAACAAAGTTTGGACACAGATTCCCAATTCGGGCATTCAGAACATATAGCACGTTGCTGTAAGCAAGCAGATTCTCATTCAAAGTTGCAAGTTACTATGTAGGAACAAGTTTGTATAGGTATTTCAAAGATGCCCAGAACTGAGCTAAACTTGGTATGTGTCCAACTCCTAGAAATAACTTCATGCCCCATCTCCCTTACTTCCAGCTAGTAAGGATCACATATTTCCTAACAAAGTTTTGACACAGATTCCCAAATCGGGCATTCAGAACATATAGCAAGTTGCTGCAAGCAAGCACATTCTCATTCAAAGTTGCAAGTTACTATGTAGGAACAAGTTTTTATAGGTATTTCAATGATGCCCAGAACTGAGCTAAACTTGGTATGTCTCCAACTCCAAGAAATAATTTCATGCCCCATCTCCCTTACTTCCAGCTAGTAAGGATCACATAATTCCTAACAAAGTTCTGACACAGATTCCCAATTCGGGCATTCAGAACATATAGCACGTTGCTGTAAGCAAGCAGATTCTCATTCAATGTTGCAAGTTACTAGGTAGGAACAAGTTTGTATAGGTATTTCAAAGATGCCCAGAACTGAGGTAAACTTGGTATGTGTCCAACTCCTAGAAATAACTTCATGCCCCATGTCCCTTACTTCCAGCTAGTAAGGATCACATAATTCCTAACAAAGTTCTGACACAGATTCCCAATTCGGGCATTCAGAACATATAGCACGTTGCTGTAAGCAAGCACATTCTCATTCAAAGTTGCAAGTTACTATGTAGGAACAAGTTTGTATAGGTATTTCAAAGATGCCCAGAACTGAGCTAAACTTGGTATTTGTCCAACTCCTAGAAATAACTTCATGCCCCATCTCCCTTACTTCCAGCTAGTAAGGATCACATAATTCCTAACAAAGTTTTGACACAGATTCCCAATTCGGGCATTCAGAACATATAGCACGTTGCTGTAAGCAAGCACATTCTCATTCAAAGTTGCAAGTTACTATGTAGGAACAAGTTTGTATAGGTATTTCAAAGATGCCCAGAACTGAGCTAAACTTGGTATGTGTCCAAATCCTAGAAATAACTTCATGCCCCATCTCCCTTACTTCCAGCTAGTAAGGATCACATAATTCCTAACAAAGTTTTGACACAGATTCCTATTCGGGCATTCAGAACATATAGCACGTTGCTGTAAGCAAGCACATTCTCATTCAAAGTTGCAAGTTACTAATTAGGAACAAGTTTGTATAGGTATTTCAAAGATGCCCAGAACTGAGCTAAACTTGGTATGTGTCCAACTCCTAGAAATAACTTCATGCCCCATCTCCCTTACTTCCAGCTAGTAAGGATCACATAATTCCTAACAATGTTGTGACACAGATTCCCAATTCGGGCATTCAGAACATATAGCACGTTGCTGCAAGCAAGCACATTCTCATTCAAAGTTGCAAGTTACTATGTAGGAACAAGTTTGTATAGGTATTTCAAACATGCCCAGAACTGAGCTAAACTTGGTATGTCTCCAACTCCAAGAAATAACTTCATGCCCCATCTCCCTTACTTCCAGCTAGTAAGGATCACATAATTCCTAACAAAGTTTTGACACAGATTCCCAATTCGGGCATTCAGATCATATAGCACGTTGCTGTAAGCAAGCACATTCTCATTCAAAGTTGCAAGTTACTATGTGGGAACAAGTTTGTATAGGTATTTCAAAGATGCCCAGAACTGAGCTAAACTTGGTATGTGTCCAACTCCTAGAAATGACTTCATGCCCCATCTCCCTTACTTCCAGCTAGTAAGGATCACATAATTCCTAACAAAGTTTTGACACAGATTGCCAATTCGGGCATTCAGAACATATAGCACGTTGCTGTAAGCAAGCACATTCTCATTCAAAGATGCAAGTTACTATGTAGGAACAAGTTTGTATAGGTATTTCAAAGATGCCCAGAACTGAGCTAAACGTTGTATGTCTCCAAATCCTAGAAATAACTTCATGCCCCCTCTCACTTACTTCCAGCTAGTAAGGATCACATAATTTCTAACAAAGCTTTGACACAGATTCCCAATTCGGGCATTCAGAACATGTAGCACGTTGCTGTATGCAAGCACATTCTCATTCAAAGTTGCAAGTTACTATGTAGGAACAAGTTTGTATAGGTATTTCAAAGATGCCCAGAACTGAGCTAAACGTTGTATGTCTCCAACTCCTAGAAATAACTTCATGCCCCATCTCCCTTACTTCCAGCTAGTAAGGATCACATAATTTCTAACAAAGTTTTGACACAGATTCCCAATTCGGGCATTCAGAACATGTAACACGTTGATGTAAGTAAGCACATTCTCATTCAAAGTTGCAAGTTACTATGTAGGAACAAGTTTGTATAGGTATTTCAAAGATGCCCAGAACTGAGCTAAACGTTGTATGTCTCCAACTCCTAGAAATAACTTCATGCCCCATCTCCCTTACTTCCAGCTAGAAAGGATCACATAATTCCTAACAAAGTTTTGACACAGATTCCCAATTCGGGCATTCAGAACATGTGGCACGTTGCTCTATGCAAGCACATTCTCATTCAAAGTTGCAAGTTACTATGTAGGAGCAAGTTTGTATAGGTATTTCAAAGATGCCCAGAACTGAGCTAAACTTGGTATGTTTCCAACTCCTAGAAATAACTTCATGCCCCATCTCCCTTAATTCCAGCTAGTAAGGATCACATAATTCCTAACAAATTTTGACACAGATTCACAATTCGGGCATTCAGAACATATAGCACGTTGCTGTAAGCAAGCACATTCTCATTCAAAGTTGCAAGTTACTATATAGGAACAAGTTTGTATAGGTATTTCAAAGATGCCCAGAACTGAGGTAAACTTGGTATGTGTCCAACTCCTAGAAATAACTTCATGCCACATCTCCCTTACTTCCAGCTAGTAAGGATCACATAATTCCTAACAAAGATTTGACACAGATTCCCAATTCGGGCATTCAGAACATATAGCACGTTGCTGCAAGCAAGCACATTCTCATTCAAAGTTGCAAGTTACTATGTAGGAACAAGTTTGTATAGGTATTTCAAAGATGCCCAGAACTGAGCTAAACTTGGTATGTGTCCAACTCCTAGAAATAACTTCATGCCCCATCTCCCTTACTTCCAGCTAGTAAGGATCATATAATTCCTAACAAAGTTTTGACACAGATTCCCAATTCGGGCATTCAGAACATATAGCACGTTGCTGTAAGCAAGCACATTCTAATTCACAGTTGCAAGTTACTA
Source organism: Diceros bicornis minor (assembly GCF_020826845.1). Classification (NCBI taxonomy): domain Eukaryota; kingdom Metazoa; phylum Chordata; class Mammalia; order Perissodactyla; family Rhinocerotidae; genus Diceros; species Diceros bicornis. The sequence continues at coordinate 284,938 of NW_026690925.1, forward strand.
TGTAGGAACAAGTTTGCAAAGGTATTTCAAAGATGCCCAGAACTGAGCTAAACTTGGTATGTCATCAACTCCTAGAAATAACTTCATGCCCCATCACCCTTACTTCCAGCTAGTAAGGATCACATAATTCCTAACAAGTTTTGACACAGATTCCCCTTTCGGGCATTCAGAACATATAGCACGTTGCTGTAAGCAAGCACATTCTCATTCAAAGTTGCAAGTTACTATGTAGGAACAAGTTTGTAAAGGTATTTCAAAAATGCCCAGAACTGAGCTAAACTTGGTATGTGTCCAACTCCTAGAAATAACTACATGTCCCATCTCCCTTAATTCCAGCTAGTAAGGATCACATAATTCCTAACAAAGTTTTGACACAGATTCCCAATTCGGGCATTCAGAACATATAGCACGTTGCTGTAAGCAAGCACATTCTCATTCAAAGTTGCAAGTTACTATGTAGGAACAAGTTTGTATAGGTATTTCAAAGATGCCCAGAACTGTGCTAAACTTGGTATGTGTCCAACTCCTAGAAATACCTTCATGCACCCACTCCCTTACTTCCAGCCAGTAAGGATCACATAATTCCTAACAAAGTTTTGACACAGATTCCCAATTCGGGCATTCAGAACATATAGCACGTTGCTGTAAGCAAGCACATTCTCATTCAAAGTTGCAAGTTACTATGTAGGAACAAGTTTGAATAGGACTGTCAAAGATGGCCAGAACTGAGCTAAACTTGGTATGTCTCCAACTCCTAGAAATAACTTCATGCCCCATCTCCCTTTATTCCATCTAGTATGGATCACATAATTCCTAACAAAGTTTTGACACAGATTCCCACTTCGGGCATTCAGAACATATAGCACGTTGCTGTAAGCAAGCACATTCTCATTCAAAGTTGCAAGTTACTATGTAGGAACAAGTTTGGATAGGTATTTCAAAGATGCCCAGAACTGAGCTAAACTTGGTATGTCTCCAACTCCTAGAACTAACTTCATGCCTCATCCTCCTTACTTCCAGCTAGTAAGGATCACATAATTCCTAACAAAGTTTTGACACAGATTCCCAATTCGGGCATTCAGAACATGTAGCACGTTGCTGTAAGCAAGCACATTCTCATTCAAAGTTGCAAGTTATTATGTAGGAACAAGTTTGTATAGGTATTTCAAAGATGCCCAGAACTGAGCTAAACGTTGTATGCCTCCAAATCCTAGAAATAACTTCATGCCACCTCTCACTTACTTCCAGCTAGTAAGGATCACATAATTTCTAACAAAGTTTTGACACAGATTCCCAATTCGGGCATTCAGAACATGTAGCACGTTGCTGTATGCAAGCACATTCTCATTCAAAGTTGCAAGTTACTATGTATGAACAAGTTTGTATAGGTATTTCAAAGATGCCCAGAACTGAGCTAAACGTTGTATGTCTCCAACTCCTAGAAATAACTTCATGCCCCATCTCCCTTACTTCCAGCTAGTAAGGATCACATAATTTCTAACAAAGTTTTGACACAGATTCCCAGTTCGGGCATTCAGAACATGTAACACGTTGATGTAAGCAAGCACATTCTCATTCAAAGTTGCAAGTTACTATGTAGGAACAAGTTTGTATAGGTATTTCAAAGATGCCCAGAACTGAGCTAAACGTTGTATGTCTCCAACTCCTAGAAATAACCTCAAGCCCCATCTCCCTTACTTCCAGCTAGTAAGGATCACATAATTCCTAACAAAGTTTTGACACAGATTCCCAATTCGGGCATTCAGAACATGTGGCACGTTGCTGTATGCAAGCACATTCTCATTCAAAGTTGCAAGTTACTATGTAGGAACAAGTTTGTATAGGTATTTCAAAGATGCCCAGAACTGAGCTAAACTTGGTATGTTTCCAACTCCTAGAAATAACTTCATGCCCCATCTCCCTTAATTCCAGCTAGTAAGGATCACATAATTCCTAACAAAGTTTTGACACAGATTCCCAATTCGGGCATTCAGAACATATAGCACGTTGCTGTAAGCAAGCACATTCTCATTCAAAGTTGCAAGTTACTATGTAGGAACAAGTTTGTATAGGTATTTCAAAGATGCCCAGAACTGAGCTAAACTTGGTATGTGTCCAACTCCTAGAAATAACTTCATGCCCCATCTCCCTTACTTCCAGCTAGTAAGGATCACATAATTCCTAACAAAGATTTGACACAGATTCCCAATTCGGTCATTCAGAACATATAGCACGTTGCTGTAAGCAAGCACATTCTCATTCAAAGTTGCAAGTTACTATGTAGGAACAAGTTTGTATAGGTATTTCAAAGATGCCCAGAACTGAGCTAAACTTGGTATGTGTCCAACTCCTAGAAATAACTTCATGCCCCATCTCCCTTACTTCCAGCTAGTAAGGATCATATAATTCCTAACAAAGTTTTGACACAGATTCCCAATTCGGGCATTCAGAACATATAGCACGTTGCTGTAAGCAAGCACATTCTAATTCACAGTTGCAAGTTACTATGTAGGAACAAGTTTGTAAAGGTATTTCAAAGATGCCCAGAACTGAGCTAAACTTGGTATGTCATCAACTCCTAGAAATAACTTCATGCCCCATCACACATACTTCCAGCTAGTAAAGATCACATAATTCCTAACAAAGTTTTGACACAGATTCCCCATTCGGGCATTCAGAACATATAGCACGTTGCTGTAAGCAAGCACATTCTCATTCAAAGTTGCAAGTTACTATGTAGGAACAAGTTTGTAAAGGTATTTCAAAAATGCCCAGAACTTAGCTAAACTTGGTATGTGTCCAACTCCTAGAAATAACTTCATGTCCCATCTCCCTTAATTCCAGCTAGTAAGGATCACATAATTCCTAACAAAGTTTTGACACAGATTCCCAATTCGGGCATTCAGAACATATAGCACGTTGCTGTAAGCAAGCACATTCTCATTCAAAGTTGCAAGTTACTATGTAGGAACAAGTTTGTATAGGTATTTCAAAGATGCCCAGAACTGTGCTAAACTTGGTATGTATCCAACTCCTAGAAATACCTGCATGCCCCAACTCCCTTAATTCCAGCAAGTAAGGATCACATAATTCCAAACAAAGTTTTGACACAGATTCCCAATTCGGGCATTCAGAACATGTAGCACGGTGCTGAAAGCAAGCACATTCTCATTCAAAGTTGCAAGTTACTATGTAGGAACAATGTTGTATAGGAGTTTCAAAGATGCCCAGAACTGAGCTAAACGTTGTATGTCTCCAAATCCTAGAAATAACTTCATGACCCCTCTCACTTACTTCCAGCTAGTAAGGATCACATAATTTCTAACAAAGCTTTGACACAGATTCCCAATTCGAGCATTCAGAACATGTAGCACGTTGCTGTATGCAAGCACATTCTCATTCAAAGTTGCAAGTTACTATGTAGGAACAAGTTTGTATAGGTATTTCAAAGATGCCCAGAACTGAGCTAAACGTTGTATGTCTCCAACTCCTAGAAATAACTTCATGCCCCATCTCCCTTACTTCCAGCTAGTAAGGATCACATAATTTCTAACAAAGTTTTGACACAGATTCCCAGTTCGGGCATTCAGAACATGTAACACGTTGATGTAAGCAAGCACATTCTCATTCAAAGTTGCAAGTTACTATGTAGGAACAAGTTTGTATAGGTATTTCAAAGATGCCCAGAACTGAGCTAAACGTTGTATGTCTCCAACTCCTAGAAATAACCTCAAGCCCCATCTCCCTTACTTCCAGCTAGTAAGGATCACATAATTCCTAACAAAGTTTTGACACAGATTCCCAATTCGGGCATTCAGAACATGTGGCACGTTGCTGTATGCAAGCACATTCTCATTCAAAGTTGCAAGTTACTATGTAGGAACAAGTTTGTATAGGTATTTCAAAGATGCCCAGAACTGAGCTAAACTTGGTATGTTTCCAACTCCTAGAAATAACTTCATGCCCCATCTCCCTTAATTCCAGCTAGTAAGGATCACATAATTCCTAACAAAGTTTTGACACAGATTCCCAATTCGGGCTTTCAGAACATATAGCACGTTGCTGTAAGCAAGCACATTCTCATTCAAAGTTGCAAGTTACAATGTAGGAACAAGTTTGTATAGGTATTTCAAAGATGCCCAGAACTGAGCTAAACTTGGTATGTGTCCAACTCCTAGAAATAACTTCATGCCACATCTCCCTTACTTCCAGCTAGTAAGGATCACATAATTCCTAACAAAGATTTGACACAGATTCCCAATTCGGTCATTCAGAACATATAGCACGTTGCTGTAAGCAAGCACATTCTCATTCAAAGTTGCAAGTTACTATGTAGGAACAAGTTTGTATAGGTATTTCAAAGATGCCCAGAACTGAGCTAAACTTGGTATGTGTCCAACTCCTAGAAATAACTTCATGCCCCATCTCCCTTACTTCCAGCTAGTAAGGATCATATAATTCCTAACAAAGTTTTGACACAGATTCCCAATTCGGGCATTCAGAACATATAGCACGTTGCTGTAAGCAAGCACATTCTAATTCACAGTTGCAAGTTACTATGTAGGAACAAGTTTGTAAAGGTATTTCAAAGATGCCCAGAACTGAGCTAAACTTGGTATGTCATAAACTCCTAGAAATAACTTCATGCCCCATCACCCTTACTTCCACCTAGTAAGGATCACATAATTCCTAACAAAGTTTTGACACAGATTCCCCATTCGGGCATTCAGAACATATAGCACGTTGCTGTAAGCAAGCACATTCTCATTCAAAGTTGCAAGTTACTATGTAGGAACAAGTTTGTAAAGGTATTTCAAAAAATTCCCAGAACTTAGCTAAACTTGGTATGTGTCCAACTCCTAGAAATAACTTCATGTCCCATCTCCCTTAATTCCAGCTAGTAAGGATCACATAATTCCTAACAAAGTTTTGACACAGATTCCCAATTCGGGCATTCAGAACATATAGCACGTTGCTGTAAGCAAGCACATTCTCATTCAAAGTTGCAAGTTACTATGTAGGAACAAGTTTGTATAGGTATTTCAAAGATGCCCAGAACTGTGCTAAACTTGGTATGTATCCAACTCCTAGAAATACCTGCATGCCCCAACTCCCTTACTTCCAGCTAGTAAGGATCACATAATTCCTAACAAAATTTTGACACAGATTCCCAATTCGGGCATTCAGAACATATAGCACGTTGCTGTAAGCAAGCACATTCTCATTCAAAGTTGCAAGTTAATATGTAGGAACAAGTTTGTATAGGTATTTCAAAGATGCCCGGAACTGAGCTAAACTTGGTATGTCTCCAACTCCTACAAATAACTTCATGCCCCATCTCTCTTACTTCCAGCTAGTAAGGATCACATAATTCCTAACAAAGATTTGACACAGATTCCCAATTCGGGCATTCAGAACATATAGCACGTTGCTGTAAGCAAGCACATTCTCATTCAAAGTTGCAAGTTACTATGTAGGAACAAGTTTGTATAGGTATTTCAAAGATGCCCAGAACTGTGCTAAACTTGGTATGTGTCCAACTCCTAGAAATACCTTCATGCACCCACTCCCTTACTTCCAGCCAGTAAGGATCACATAATTCCTAACAAAGTTTTGACACAGATTCCCAATTCGGGCATTCAGAACATATAGCACGTTGCTGTAAGCAAGCACATTCTCATTCAAAGTTGCAAGTTACTATGTAGGAACAAGTTTGAATAGGACTGTCAAAGATGGCCAGAACTGAGCTAAAGTTGGTATGTGTCCAACTCCTAGAAATAACTTCATGCCCCATCACCCTTAATTCCATCTAGTAAGGATCACATAATTCCTAACAAAGTTTTGACACAGATTCCCACTTCGGGCATTCAGAACATATAGCACGTTGCTGTAAGCAAGCACATTCTCATTCAAAGTTGCAAGTTACTATGTAGGAACAAGTTTGGATAGGTATTTCAAAGATGCCCAGAACTGAGCTAAACTTGGTATGTCTCCATCTCCTAGAACTAACTTCATGCCTCATCCTCCTTACTTCCAGCTAGTAAGGATCACATAATTCCTAACAAAGTTTTGACCCAGATTCCCAATTCGGGCATTCAGAACATGTAGCACGTTGCTGTAAGCAAGCACATTCTCATTCAAAGTTGCAAGTTACTATGTAGGAACAAGTTTGTATAGGTATTTCAAAGATGCCCAGAACTGAGCTAAACGTTGTATGTCTCCAAATCATAGAAATAACTTCATGCCCCCTCTCACTTACTTCCAGCTAGTAAGGATCACATAATTCCTAACAAAGATTTGACACAGATTCCCAATTCGGGCATTCAGAACATATAGCACGTTGCTGTAAGCAAGCACATTCTCATTCAAAGTTGCAAGTTACTATGTAGGAACAAGTTTGTATAGGTATTTCAAAGATGCCCAGAACTGAGCTAAACTTGGTATGTCTCCAACTCATAGAAATAACATCATGCCCCATCTCCCTTACTTCCAGCTAGTAAGGATCACATAATTCCTAACAAAGTTTTGACACAGATTCCCAATTCGGGCATTCAGAACATGTAGCACGTTGCTGTAAGCAAGCACATTCTCATTCAAAGTTGCAAGTTACTATGTAGGAACAAGTTTGTATAGGTATTTCAAAGATGCCCAGAACTGAGCTAAACGTTGTATGTCTCCAAATCCTAGAAATAACTTCATGCCCCCTCTCACTTACTTCCAGCTAGTAAGGATCACATAATTCCTAACAAAGATTTGACACAGATTCCCAATTCGGGCATTCAGAACATATAGCACGTTGCTGTAAGCAAGCACATTCTCATTCAAAGTTGCAAGTTACTATGTAGGAACAAGTTTGTATAGGTATTTCAAAGATGCCCAGAACTGAGCTAAACTTGGTATGTGTCCAACTCCTAGAAATAACTTCATGCCCCATCTCCCTTACTTCCAGCTAGTAAGGATCACATAATTCCTAACAAAGTTTTGACACAGATTCCCAATTCGGGCATTCAGAACATATAGCACGTTGCTGTAAGCAAGCACATTCTCATTCAAAGTTGCAAGTTACTATGTAGGAACAAGTTTGTATAGGTATTTCAAAGATGCCCAGAACTGTGCTAAACTTGGTATGTATCCAACTCCTAGAAATACCTTCATGCCCCAACTGCCTTACTTCCAGCTAGTAAGGATCACATAATTCCTAACAAAATTTTGACACAGATTCCCAATTCGGGCATTCAGAAATTATAGCACGTTGCTGTAAGCAAGCACATTCTCATTCAAAGTTGCAAGTTACTATGTAGGAACAAGTTTGTATAGGTATTTCAAAGATGCCCAGAACTGAGCTAAACTTGGTATGTCTCCAACTACTAGAAATAACTTCATGCCCCATCTCCCTTACTTCCAGCTAGTAAGGATCACATAATTCCTAACAAAGTTTTGACACAGATTCCCAATTCGGGCATTCAGAACATGTAGCACGTTGCTGTAAGCAAGCACATTCTCATTCAAAGTTGCAAGTTACTATGTAGGAACAAGTTTGTATAGGTATTTCAAAGATGCCCAGAACTGAGCTAAACGTTGTATGCCTCCAAATCCTAGAAATAACTTCATGCCACCTCTCACTTACTTCCAGCTAGTAAGGATCACATAATTTCTAACAAAGTTTTGACACATATTCCGAATACGGGCATTCAGAACATGTAGCACGTTGCTGTATGCAAGCACATTCTCATTCAAAGTTGCAAGTTACTATGTAGGAACAAGTTTGTATAGGTATTTCAAAGATGCCCAGAACTGAGCTAAACGTTGTATGTCTCCAACTCCTAGAAATAACTTCATGCCCCATCCCCCTTACTTCCAGCTAGTAAGGATCACATAATTTCTAACAAATTTTTGACACAGATTCCCAATTCGGGCATTCAGAACATATAGCACGTTGCTGTAAGCAAGCACATTCTCATTCAAAGTTGCAAGTTACTATGTAGGAACTAGTTTGTATAGGTATTTCAAAGATGCCCAGAACTGAGCTAAACTTGGTATGTGTCCAACTCCTAGAAATAACTTTTTGCCCCATCTCCCTTAATTCCAGCTAGTAAGGATCACATAATTCCAAACAAAGTTTTGACACAGATTCCCAATTCGGGCATTCAGAACATGTAGCACGTTGCTGAAAGCAAGCACATTCTCATTCAAAGTTGCAAGTTACTATGTAGGAACAATGTTGTATAGGAGTTTCAAAGATGCCCAGAACTGAGCTAAACGTTGTATGTCTCCAAATCCTAGCAATAACTTCATGCCCCCTCTCACTTACTTCCAGCTAGTAAGGATCACATAATTTCTAACAAAGCTTTGACACAGATTCCCAATTCGGGCATTCAGAACATGTAGCACGTTGCTGTTTGCAAGCACATTCTCTTTCAAAGTTGCAAGTTACTATGTAGGAACAAGTTTGTATAGGTATTTCAAAGATGCCCAGAACTGAGCTAAACTTGGTATGTGTCCAACTCCTAGAAATAACTTCATGCCACACCTCCCTTACTTCCAGCTAGTAAGGATCACATAATTCCTAACAAAGATTTGACACAGATTCCCAATTCGGGCATTCAGAACATATAGCACGTTGCTGTAAGCAAGCACATTCTCATTCAAAGTTGCAAGTTACTATGTAGGAACAAGTTTGTATAGGTATTTCAAAGATGCCCAGAACTGAGCTAAACTTGGTATGTCTCCAACTCCTAGAAATAACTTCATGCCCCATCTCCCTTACTTCCAGCTAGTAAGGATCACATAATTCCTAACAAAGATTTGACACAGATTCCCAATTCGGGCATTCAGAACATGTGGCACGTTGCTGTATGCAAGCACATTCTCATTCAAAGTTGCAAGTTACTATGTAGGAACAAGTTTGTATAGGTATTTCAAAGATGCCCAGAACTGAGCTAAACTTGGTATGTTTCCAACTCCTAGAAATAACTTCATGCCCCATCTCCCTTAATTCCAGCTAGTAAGGATCACATAATTCCTAACAAAGTTTTGACACAGATTCCCAATTCGGGCATTCAGAACATATAGCACGTTGCTGTAAGCAAGCACATTCTCATTCAAAGTTGCAAGTTACTATGTAGGAACAAGTTTGTATAGGTATTTCAAAGATGCCCAGAACTGAGCTAAACTTGGTATGTGTCCAACTCCTAGAAATAACTTCATGCCACACCTCCCTTACTTCCAGATAGTAAGGATCACATAATTCCTAACAAAGATTTGACACAGATTCCCAATTCGGGCATTCAGAACATATAGCACGTTGCTGTATGCAAGCACATTCTCATTCAAAGTTGCAAGATACTATGTAGGAACAAGTTTGTATAGGTATTTCAAAGATGCCCAGAACTGAGCTAAACTTGGTATGTTTCCAACTCCTAGAAATAACTTCATGCCCCATCTCCCTTAATTCCAGCTAGTAAGGATCACATAATTCCTAACAAAGTTTTGACACAGATTCCCAATTCGGGCATTCAGAACATATAGCACATTGCTGTAAGCAAGCACATTCTCATTCAAAGTTGCAAGTTACTATGTAGGAACAAGTTTGTATAGGTATTTCAAAGATGCCCAGAACTGAGCTAAACTTGGTATGTGTCCAACTCCTAGAAATAACTTCATGCCACACCTCCCTTACTTCCAGCTAGTAAGGATCACATAATTCCTAACAAAGATTTGACACAGATTCCCAATTCGGGCATTCAGAACATATAGCACGTTGCTGTAAGCAAGAACATTCTCATTCAAAGTTGCAAGTTACTATGTAGGAACAAGTATGTATAGGTATTTCAAAGATGCCCAGAACTGAGCTAAACTTGGTATGTGTCCAACTCCTAGAAATAACTTCATGCCCCATCTCCCTTACTTCCAGCTAGTAAGGATCATATAATTCCTAACAAAGTTTTGACACAGATTCCCCATTCGGGCATTCAGAACATATAGCACGTTGCTGTAAGCAAGCACATTCTCATTCAAAGTTGCAAGTTACTATGTAGGAACAAGTTTGTAAAGGTATTTCAAAAATGCCCAGAACTTAGCTAAACTTGGTATGTGTCCAACTCCTAGAAATAACTTCATGTCCCATCTCCCTTAATTCCAGCTAGTAAGGATCACATAATTCCTAACAAAGTTTTGACACAGATTCCCATTTCGGGCATTCAGAACATATAGCACGTTGCTGTAAGCAAGCACATTCTCATTCAAAGTTGCAAGTTACTATGTAGAAACAAGTTTGTATAGGTATTTCAAAGATGCCCAGAACTGTGCTAAACTTGGTATGTATCCAACTCCTAGAAATACCTTCATGCCCCAACTCCCTTACTTCCAGCTAGTAAGGATCACATAATTCCTAACAAAATTTTGACACAGATTCCCAATTCGGGCATTCAGAACATGTAGCACGTTGCTGTAAGCAAGCACATTCTCATTCAAAGTTGCAAGTTACTATGTAGGAACAAGTTTGTATAGGTATTTCAAAGATGCCCAGAACTGAGCTAAACTTGGTATGTCTCCAACTCCTAGAAATAACATCATGCCCCATCTCCCTTACTTCCAGCTAGTAAGGATCACATAATTCCTAACAAAGTTTTGACACAGATTCCCAATTCGGGCATTCAGAACATATAGCACGTTGCTGTAAGCAAGCACATTCTCATTCAAAGTTGCAAGTTACTATGTAGGAACAAGTTTGTATAGGTATTTCAAAGATGCCCAGAACTGTGCTAAACTTGGTATGTCTCCAACTCCTAGAAATACCTTCATGCACCCACTCCCTTACTTCCAGCCAGTAAGGATCACATAATTCCTAACAAAGTTTTGACACAGATTCCCAATTCGGGCATTCAGAACATATAGCACGTTGCTGTAAGCAAGCACATTCTCATTCAAAGTTGCAAGTTACTATGTAGGAACAAGTTTGAATAGGACTGTCAAAGATGGCCAGAACTGAGCTAAAGTTGGTATGTGTCCAACTCCTAGAAATAACTTCATGCCCCATCTCCCTTAATTCCATCTAGTAAGGATCACATAATTCCTAACAAAGTTTTGACACAGATTCCCACTTCGGGCATTCAGAACATATAGCACGTTGCTGTAAGCAAGCACATTCTCATTCAAAGTTGCAAGTTACTATGTAGGAACAAGTTTGGATAGGTATTTCAAAGATGCCCAGAACTGAGCTAAACTTGGTATGTCTCCAACTCCTAGAACTAACTTCATGCCTCATCCTCCTTACTTCCAGCTAGTAAGGATCACATAATTCCTAACAAAGTTTTGACCCAGATTCCCAATTCGGGCATTCAGAACATGTAGCACGTTGCTGTAAGCAAGCACATTCTCATTCAAAGTTGCAAGTTACTATGTAGGAACAAGTTTGTATAGGTATTTCAAAGATGCCCAGAACTGAGCTAAACGTTGTATGTCTCCAAATCCTAGAAATAACTTCATGCCCCCTCTCACTTACTTCCAGCTAGTAAGGATCACATAATTCCTAACAAAGATTTGACACAGATTCCCAATTCGGGCATTCAGAACATATAGCACGTTGCTGTAAGCAAGCACATTCTCATTCAAAGTTGCAAGTTACTATGTAGGAACAAGTTTGTATAGGTATTTCAAAGATGCCCAGAACTGAGCTAAACTTGGTATGTGTCCAACTCCTAGAAATAACTTCATGCCCCATCACCCTTACTTCCAGCTAGTAAGGATCACATAATTCCTAACAAAGTTTTGACACAGATTCCCCATTCGGGCATTCAGAACATATAGCACGTTGCTGTAAGCAAGCACATTCTCATTCAAAGTTGCAAGTTACTATGTAGGAACAAGTTTGTAATGGTATTTCAAAAATGCCCAAAACTGAGCTAAACTTGGTATGTGTCCAACTCCTAGAAATAACTTCATGTCCCATCTCCCTTAATTCCAGCTAGTAAGGATCACATAATTCCTAACAAAGTTTTCACACAGATTCCCCATTCGGGCATTCAGAACATATAGCACGTTGCTGTAAGCAAGCACATTCTCATTCAAAGTTGCAAGTTACTATGTAGGAACAAGTTTGTATAGGTATTTCAAAGATGCCCAGAACTGTGCTAAACTTGGTATGTATCCAACTCCTAGAAATACCTTCATGCCCCAACTCCCTTACTTCCAGCTAGTAAGGATCACATAATTCCTAACAAAATTTTGACACAGATTCCCAATTCGGGCATTCAGAACATATAGCACGTTGCTGTAAGCAAGCACATTCTCATTCAAAGTTGCAAGTTACTATGTAGGAACAAGTTTGTATAGGTATTTCAAAGATGCCCAGAACTGAGCTAAACTTGGTATGTCTCCAACTACTAGAAATAACTTCATGCCCCATCTCCCTTACTTCCAGCTAGTAAGGATCACATAATTCCTAACAAAGTTTTGACACAGATTCCCAATTCGGGCATTCAGAACATATAGCACGTTGCTGTAAGCAAGCACATTCTCATTCAAAGTTGCAAGTTACTATGTAGGAACAAGTTTGTATAGGTATTTCAAAGATGCCCAGAACTGTGCTAAACTTGGTATGTGTCCAACTCCTAGAAATACCTTCATGCACCCACTCCCTTACTTCCAGCCAGTAAGGATCACATAATTCCTAACAAAGTTTTGACACAGATTCCCAATTCGGGCATTCAGAACATATAGCACGTTGCTGTAAGCAAGCACATTCTCATTCAAAGTTGCAAGTTACTATGTAGGAACAAGTTTGAATAGGACTGTCAAAGATGGCCAGAACTGAGCTTAAGTTGGTATGTGTCCAACTCCTAGAAATAACTTCATGCCCCATCTCCCTTAATTCCAGCTAGTAAGGATCACATAATTCCTAACAAAGTTTTGACACAGATTCCCACTTCGGGCATTCAGAACATATAGCACGTTGCTGTAAGCAAGCACATTCTCATTCAAAGTTGCATGTTACTATGTAGGAACAAGTTTGAATAGGACTGTCAAAGATGGCCAGAACTGAGCTAAAGTTGGTATGTGACCAACTCCTAGAAATAACTTCATGCCCCATCTCCCTTAATTCCAGCTAGTAAGGATCACATAATTCCTAACAAAGTTTTGACACAGATTCCCACTTCGGGCATTCAGAACATATAGCACGTTGCTGTAAGCAAGCACATTCTCATTCAAAGTTGCAAGTTACTATGTAGGAACAAGTTTGTATAGGTATTTCAAAGATGCCCAGAACTGAGCTAAACGTTGTATGTCTCAAACTCCTAGAAATAACTTCATGTCCCATCTCCCTTAATTCCAGCTAGTAAGGATCACATAATTCCTAACAAAGTTTTGACACAGATTCCCAATTCGGACATTCAGAACATATAGCACGTTGCTGTAAGCAAGCACATTCTCATTCAAAGTTGCAAGTTACTATGTAGGAACAAGTTTGTAATGGTATTTCAAAAATGCCCAAAACTGAGCTAAACTTGGTATGTGTCCAACTCCTAGAAATAACTTCATGTCCCATCTCCCTTAATTCCAGCTAGTAAGGATCACATAATTCCTAACAAAGTTTTCACACAGATTCCCCATTCGGGCATTCAGAACATATAGCACGTTGCTGTAAGCAAGCACATTCTCATTCAAAGTTGCAAGTTACTATGTAGGAACAAGTTTGTATAGGTATTTCAAAGATGCCCAGAACTGTGCTAAACTTGGTATGTATCCAACTCCTAGAAATACCTTCATGCCCCACCTCCCTTACTTCCAGCTAGTAAGGATCACATAATTCCTAACAAAATTTTGACACAGATTCCCAATTCGGGCATTCAGAACATATAGCACGTTGCTGTAAGCAAGCACATTCTCATTCAAAGTTGCAAGTTACTATGTAGGAACAAGTTTGTATAGGTATTTCAAAGATGCCCAGAACTGAGCTAAACTTGGTATGTCTCCAACTACTAGAAATAACTTCATGCCCCATCTCCCTTACTTCCAGCTAGTAAGGATCACATAATTCCTAACAAAGTTTTGACACAGATTCCCAATTCGGGCATTCAGAACATATAGCACGTTGCTGTAAGCAAGCACATTCTCATTCAAAGTTGCAAGTTACTATGTAGGAACAAGTTTGTATAGGTATTTCAAAGATGCCCAGAACTGTGCTAAACTTGGTATGTGTCCAACTCCTAGAAATACCTTCATGCACCCACTCCCTTACTTCCAGCCAGTAAGGATCACATAATTCCTAACAAAGTTTTGACACAGATTCCCAATTCGGGCATTCAGAACATATAGCACGTTGCTGTAAGCAAGCACATTCTCATTCAAAGTTGCAAGTTACTATGTAGGAACAAGTTTGAATAGGACTGTCAAAGATGGCCAGAACTGAGCTTAAGTTGGTATGTGTCCAACTCCTAGAAATAACTTCATGCCCCATCTCCCTTAATTCCAGCTAGTAAGGATCACATAATTCCTAACAAAGTTTTGACACAGATTCCCACTTCGGGCATTCAGAACATATAGCACGTTGCTGTAAGCAAGCACATTCTCATTCAAAGTTGCATGTTACTATGTAGGAACAAGTTTGAATAGGACTGTCAAAGATGGCCAGAACTGAGCTAAAGTTGGTATGTGACCAACTCCTAGAAATAACTTCATGCCCCATCTCCCTTAATTCCAGCTAGTAAGGATCACATAATTCCTAACAATGTTTTGACACAGATTCCCACTTCGGGCATTCAGAACATATAGCACGTTGCTGTAAGCAAGCACATTCTCATTCAAAGTTGCAAGTTACTATGTAGGAACAAGTTTGTATAGGTATTTCAAAGATGCCCAGAACTGAGCTAAACGTTGTATGTCTCAAACTCCTAGAAATAACTTCATGTCCCATCTCCCTTAATTCCAGCTAGTAAGGATCACATAATTCCTAACAAAGTTTTGACACAGATTCCCAATTCGGACATTCAGAACATATAGCACGTTGCTGTAAGCAAGCACATTCTCATTCAAAGTTGCAAGTTACTATGTAGGAACAAGTTT